>NW_004444286.1:204466-243887 GCF_000243295.1 Trichechus manatus latirostris | reverse complement strand
GTCTGGGGAAGTTGCTCTCAGGTGTTGCAGTACAGCCTGGCTAGAAAGTGTAGAAGTATACACCACCAGGTATTTAGGGTACCGAAAGAGAAGGAACATATACAGAGACGATAAACTGAGCAATGAAGAAAGACAAAAAGGGAAAAAGAGGAAAAAGAAAACAAAACAAATTAAGAAAAAACAAACAAGAAAGGCCCCTGAAGAAACAGGAAAAAAAAAACAACGTAAAAAGAAATGCCCTCAGGGATTCCTCTGCACATCTGTGGAAGCTGAAGGTGAGTCTCCCTGCCACACAGCTCAGCCTGGGCAGAAAGGGCTCCCAACTCAAGAAAAAGAAAAGAAAACAAACAAACGATTCAAAACAAACAAACGAACAAAAGCCCCGGGATCCCACCAGCATGGCAGCCCAAACCGGGAAGCAGCTCCACACCCGAACGGAGCTCCGCAGCCCCTCAGGAAGAAGCAAAAATAGCGCACGGAGGCAGGTACTTGAGCAAAAGGAGGGGAAGGTGGCGAGAAGCACGTAAGAAATCAAAAGAAGCAGAAAAAAAAAAAGCAACACTAGCAGCCAACAAACGGCCCTCAGAGAGCCAGCTAGTGCGTGTTTCCAGACAAGAGACTGTGTCTGTGGGAAGCAGAGGGGGCCGAGTGTGGGTGAAGAAGGGTAGAGAGTGGGAAAGCGTATAGCACAAATTACTGGAGCTCTGCATCCCCTCAGGAAGAAGCAAAGATGGCGCATGTAGCGAGGTACTCAAGCGAAAGGAGTGGGAGGTGGGGAGAGGCAAGGAAGAAATAAAAAGAAGCAGAAGAAAAGCAACACTAGCAGCCAACAAATGGCACTCAGAGAGCCACCTGTTCGGGTGGGTGAAATCCAAGCAGCCGCTGTTTCCCAGTCAAGAGACTGTGGCCGCGGTAAGCAGAGGAGGCTGAGTCAGGGTGAAGAAGGGTGGGGGGTGGGAAAGCGTATATCGCCAATTACTGGTTGTTTTGTCTCCCCCGGAAGCTCCATGAGGCTGCTTTCTTGTACCCCCTGTTTGCTGGTCTCTGATAGGAGTCCAAGATGGTGGATCCACGCTGCATTAGCTGGTAGGGGACCTCTGCATGAATCTCTCCTCGCTCTCTGTTCTCTGTCAGTTTTATCACTCCATTTGGTGCTTGGCTGAGTTCTTTATCTCTTCATTTGATGTTTTAGGGTTTCAGGATTATTGTATTCTCTGTTCGGCTTAGTTTCTTGGATCTTTGCTGTGGAGGGACAGTGTGGTGCTTCTGCCTAGAGCGCCATTTTGCTGGAACATGGTTTGCAATGTTTTAATAAATGTTATCCTATATATTGTTTTTGCTGTTAGCTGCCATCTAGTTGGCCCCAACTCATGATGACACTCTGTACAAAGGAATCAAACGTTGCTGACTTCTGTGCTCTCCTCATGCTTGGTGTGATTGGACTATTGTGATCCATAGGGTTTTCACTGGCTGATTTTCCATAGTTGATTGATAAGACCTTTCTTCCTAGTCTGTCTTACTCTGGAAGCTCTGTCGAAACCTGATTGGCATCATAACATCATGCAAGCCACCAATGACAGACAGATGGTGACTGAGCATGAGGTGGTGCTGGGAATGAAATTAGAGTTTTCTTCATGGAGGATGAAAATTCTACATTGAACCTCAACTGCCCTCATCCTATACATAAATATCAGGGTAAATATAGAGGTCACACCTAGCACAGTGCCTAGAACACCGTAGAAGCTCAACAAATGTTAGTATTATTTTTGAATATAGCACACAGGAAGAGAGTTTTGTAATAACATCTTGATAGACATGAGAATAGATGTGGAAAGCTTGAGTAAAATGCCCATGGCCATATGGCTGAAAAATGATGAAAATTAATTCTAAATATTGGTGAAAAGGATGACAAATATCTATATACGTAGGTAATATATGTACATGTGCAAATGTATTCATATATGCATGTGTTTATGTGAATGTGTGTGTATGTTTCCATGTCAATATTTAGCTTATCTCATACTCTGACTAATGAAGGACCTTAGCTTTTGCTTGTGTTCTTTTATTTTTTTAATTGAAATATACACAACAATAAACAGAAATATCCAGTCTTCATCTCACTAAACAGACAAGATAAGGTATGAAGACAACATGAAAACTCCACCCAGATCATGATATAGAATATTTCCAACATCCTGGACTGCATCTCCGTGCTTGGTCTTAGTTAATACTCTTCCCCACGGGTAACCACTATTCTGATTTCCATTTGCGTGAAATACTTTTGCCTATTTTAAAATTTCATATAAATGAAATAATGCAGGACTTATTCCTTGTGTCTAATTTTTTTTCTCAACATTATGTTCAGCCATTTTGTTGCAACTATGAGAAATTCTTTATTTTTTCATTTTTCTATCTGTGTATGAATATACCAGTTCGTTCAGTTTTTCTCCATTCGGTGGCATGTAAGTTGTTCTTAATTCATGGATATTATGAATGTTTTTGTACATGTTTTTGGAGTACCTAGGCACTCATTTCTCTTGGGCGTATACCAGGAGTGGAACTGCTGTGCCTTAATGTACTAACTTGAATTGACAATCCAAAATATTTTCTTAAAATGATCATGTTAATTTATATTATCACAAATACTATAAGAGTTCTAAATAATATGAGTTCTAGTTATTCAACACCATTGTCAAAACTTGGTTTTCCATCATTTAATTTCAACAATTCTGGTAAGTGTGTAGAATCATCTGATTACGGTTTTAAAATCTCTGATGATTAATGATGTTGAATACACTTCATATGTTTATTTTTGTATCTTATTTATGAAATGCTTATTCAAGTTGTTTGACAATTATGGAAGCTTAGTTGTCTGTCTTTTTATTGTTGTTTTGAAGAAGTTATTTTAATAATCAAGATTCACATCTTTGTAGGCTTATCTTATGGTGAACATCTTTCCCACTTTGTGGCTTGTGCCATTACTCTTTAATGGCATCTTTGGATTAGCAAAAGTTTGTAATTTTAATAAGGCCCAATTTAGCAATCTTTTCTTATATGGTTAGTGATTTCTGTGCGTATTTAAGGTTTTAAATTTAAGAAACAAGTAGAATAATATCTACTTACTCTTTCATATGTATATATGTATATGCATATATGATATATGTATATCTCTATATAAAGATGCTTTATAAAAATATATATCTGAATGTATGTGTGTATGCACTCACAAACACACACAAGCAAAGGTGAAAAATCTTGCTATATACTGGATACATTTTTTGATGGGGTAGAGCAAGCTAAGGCTTGAATATGTTTAAACATATAGTCTTGTTATTGTGTTTTATTATTATTATGTTCTTTTTATAGAGGGAGCATGTGCTTAGCTAAGATGATTCCCTTTAGATTGGCCTAACTTATGTCAAATGTAAAACTGATAGGATTTAAATTCATATGGTCTTATTCTTATTTGTTTTTTTTGTTAGAGCAGAAGCATCCCTAAAAATGGCGATTATAATTAATCATGAAACAAAGAACACAACTAGAAGTAATGGCTTAATAAGAAAATAAAGGGAAAGAAAAATGTATTGATAAAATGTCACCACAAATCAGCATCAAATTAAGATCTTCACAATGTTATACTCTTTTTATCTTTCGTTTATATAGAACGAAATACGATTAAATCAGACATTAGACTCAGAAGGAAAACTAAGCAGTTTAATTTGAACACTTGATTTCCTGTTATGTCCATTTACACTGGAAATATTATAAAGCTATGTTTCTTAAAAAAAAAAAGGAATATATGAGTTAGGATAAACTAATTTTGCAATACATGGATAAGCAAAATAAATTTTATTTTTTATTAAAAGTACAATGTAGCTTCTTAATGGTTAAAGGAATAGTATTAGAAAGATATTAGTGCTGATATATGTATTTTTATCTGCTTTTTATTTCAAATTTAGTAAATAACATATACTACATGGGGAATAAAATAAAAAATAAATTAGCAATATTGTGCTCAAAATTAAAGGTGACAGTGTTTCCAAATTTTATAGATGTAGAAAGGTTATTTTATGATTTTTCTTTTATTTTGTTTTTAAAGGGTCTTTGGGCCTTAATTATACAGGCAGCAAGAAAAATTATACTGTCTAGTGAAATTTTGAAATTTTCAACTGTGAAAGAGGAAAAAAAAATCTAGATACCCTTGAGCTAATAGCAGACGTTACAAATATACATCTAAATTATTAATATTTATTGAAATGTGTCAGGCTTTAACCCTGGTTTCTGAAAATGAAAGGGACAGAAAGATTTTTCTTTAATTTGCTAACAGTAAATCACTGCTTAATTTGAGACTTTCATATTCTAAATATTCTCCTTGAGAGTTACTTACACTATGAGTCATTGTTTAACAACTGTAGGCTCATATCAAATAATGACTATTATTTTTCAGTGTCTAATTTTCTGATCTTGTTAACTTAGAACAGTGAACATACCTATAAGGATGTCATCAAAGACAACTGTTCTCCAAAGCCGTAGTCTATCTTCCGAGTGAGCATCTGAAGATTGATCTCACCCAGCTGACTGTACAATAATCATTATAAAAGCTTCATATGCTCAAAACTAAAACTTAAAAATGGAGGGATTTGAAAAAATATGTATTTTGGTGATTATTACAACAGATGTAGACACAATCTATTATTTTATATGAAGTGAAAGAATGTCTCCATTTTCATGCTGGACTAATTATGACTTGTCTCTAGCTGAATCTGTTATTGTACATGAATATACCTAATCTTTATTCATCGGTGCCTCTGTTTGTGCAGTGGATGGCACAGGGAGTATCTTCCTCATCTTTTCCACATATCACATTCCTATTCATCCTATAAATTCCACTTTTCTCAGCTCTTCCAAATACCTATATGCTTCATAAAGTCTTTTGATTATATAAATTTATATTGATTTTTCACCTTGTAGCCTTTCAAGTATTTAGTTGAGCACTTATTTAACAATTTTATTTGATTGTGATTTAATGTCTTTTTGTATTATATTTATTCCCAAATAAATACTTTTAATAGACTCTGTATAATGTTAAATTAGTTCCTACATGACAGTTAAGAGCACCATCTTTAGCATTCAAAAGATCTGAGTTCCAACATCTGTGCTGCTTATTATTTCTGTGACCCTTAAAATGTCATTTAGCTGTGGGGACCATGGTCTTGGGGAACATCTAGCTCAATTGGCATAACAAAGTTTATAAAGACAATGTTCTACATTCTACCTTGGTGAGTAGCGTCTGGGGTCTTGAAAGCCTGTGAGCAGCCATCTAAGATACCCAACTGGTCTCTTCCCTTTGGGAGCAAGGGAGAGTGAAGAGAACAGGATACAATGAAAAGATTAGTCCAAAGGACTAATGGACCACAGCTTCCAAGGGCTCCACCGGACTGAGTCCAGTACAGCTAGATGGTGCCCAGCTACCACCACTCACTGCTCTGACAGGAATCACCAACAGAGGGTTCTGGACAGAGCTGGAGAAGGATGTAGAAAAAATTCTAACTCACAAAAAAAAGACCAGATTTACTGGCCTAAGGGAGACTGGAGAAACCCCGAAAGTATGGCCCCCAGACACCCTTTTAGCTCAGTGGTGAAGTCACTTCCGAGGTTCACCGTTCAGCCTGGGAGTGCACAGCCCCATAAAACCAAATGGGACTAATAAGACACAACAGTCCAGGGACAAGGACTAGAAGGCAGAAGGGGACAGGAAAGCTGGTGATAGGGAACCCAAGGTTGAGTAAGGATAGTGTTGATGTGTTGTGAGGTTGTTAACCATTGTCCTAGAGCAACATGTGTAGTGACTGTTTAATGAGAAACTATTTTGTTCTGTAAACCTTCATCTAAAGTGAGAATAGCAGCACAACTGGAAGAGCGTAGTCGACGTCACTGAACTGTGCATGTAGAAATTTTTGAAATGGTGTATCTTTGGCTATGTATATTTTCACCAAAAAAAAAAAAAAGGTCAAGAAGGGAGAGGATTGACAGGTCGTGGGATTGTTAACCAATGTCATAAAACAATATGTATACTACTGTTGCATCAGAAAGTATTTGTTCTATAAACCTTCATCTGAAGTACAATAAAAATAAAAATTAAAAAATTAAAAAATGTCATTTAGGTAACATTCTCTGTTCTTGCCTGTAAAATGGGAGTAATACTACCCATGTTATTGTTGTTTTGTGAGGATAAGAATAAGTTGATACATATAAAACACTAAAAAGACTTCAGAACACAGAGTAAGAGTTCAAAAATTATTATCAGTTAATAGTGTTATTACATTATTTTATTGTTACCTTATGATTATAATATTAATCTAGCAGGTACTCCATTAATACTTATTGAATAAATTAATTAAATAATAGTTAAATGATTATTTCAAAAAGATTATTTCAAAAGTACTATTCACAAATACAAATTATAAGATAAAGAAATGAAAAATAATAATAATTCCTCCCTCTAGAGAACTTTCAATTAAGAAGGAGAACTAAAATATATATTTAAAATTGTGAAACGTAAAATGTGTTACGTTTTATATATCACATGAAAACAATAGGGAAGTTCAAAGGTGAGAGAGCTCATTTCTTCTTGGGATAAATATCAACATATATATCCTATTTGAACTGGACTTGGTGGAAATATAATAATTCCAGTGGACTGCAATGTATGATAGTGATTTCCAGGTTGAGAAAAATGCCATGGGAAAAGAAATAGAGATTCTTTTAAAGTATTATATGATTTTTCTTTGTATGTTGGGCTATGCATAAGAAAACAGAAGGTTAAGATCAGAAAAGAAGATTTGGCAGTGGGTGAGGTCAATCTTGAATACCAAGCTAAACTTCTACTCTTATTTTGGTTGACAAGCATAGAGTAAAGGTGTGCATTAACAGTAAGAGTATATAAGAAGGTCTGGGGTTTGAATGGAAGAGGCAAGGGCCAGGTGGCAGTTTAGGAAATTGTTTCATATTAAAGCATGGTGGATAATGAAGACCTGGCCTAGGGTAACAATATCAAGTAAATTGAACACACTTAGATTAAAAATTATCCTTTTGGTAGGAATGCATTTAACAGAAAACACGATGAATGTTCTGAGAAAAAACTCTCATTTTGCTCAGCATTATACCGACACTCTGAAGAGTAAGGTATTTCTTTTTTTGTTTTGTTTTGTTTTTTATGTTGTTTGTTTTTTTAATTGTGCTTTAAGTGAAAGTTTAGAATTCTAGTCAGTTTCTCATACAAAAATTTACACACACAGTGTTATGTGACCCTAATTGTTCTCCTTATACTGTGACAGCACACTCCTCCTTTCCACCCCAGATTTCCCATGTCCTTTCAACCAGCTCCTGTCGTTTTTTGCCTTTTCATCTCACCTCTGAACAGGAGCTGCCCATTTAGTCTCATGTATCTACTTGAGCTAAGAAGCACTCTCTTCAGGAGTATCATTTTATGTCCCAGAGTCCAGTCTAATCTTTGTCTGAACAGTTGGCTTCGGGAATAGTTTCAATTCTGGGCTAACAGACAGTCCAGCAGCTATGTCTTCTGGGGTTCCTCCAGTCTCAGTCCAACCGTTAAGTCTGGTCTTTTTAAAAGAATTTGAGTTCTGCATCCCACTTTTCTCCTGCTCCGTCAGGGACTCTCTGTTGTGTTCCGTCAGGATGGTCATTGGTGGTAGCCGGGCACCATCTAGTTCTTCTGGTCTCAGGCTGATGGAGTTTCTGGTTTATGTGGCCCTTTCTGTCTCTTGGGCTATTATTTTCCTTGTGTCTTTGGTGTTCTTCATTCTCCTTTAGAGTATTATATTTCTTGATAAGCTGCATGTATGAAGACTGATTTAGTAATATAGCAGACAACCTTAAGAAGGCTTCAAAATAAATGATTATGCTGTAGAAAATTAAGAGCTTGAGACAAAGTTAAAGGAAATGGCATGATTTAAGGTCTGATTGAAGTGTAAAGCTACTTAGCACACATATATGAGGATATTATTTCACTTGAGTATGAAACAAATGGAGCCCTCGTGGAGCAGTTGTTAAGACCTCGGCTGCTGAGCAAAAGGTCATCAGTTAGATTCCACCACCCACTCCTTGGAAACCCTATAAAGCAGTTCTACTCTGCCTTATAGGGTCTCCGTGAGTCAGAATTGACTTGACAACATTGGATTTATGAAATAAATATTAATAGTGATGAGGACATTGAAAACGATAATATTTGATGCCGACAACGGGACCCAACATTCATGACTTTATTGAGAAAACAGAATATTTTAATTATTTTTTAAAACCCCTTTGGATTTTGAATTTTAAAATTTATGCATGTAATCTTGTGAGAAAAAATAATAATTTCACTCACTTCTTAGAAATGAGCATCTGCTTATGTTTTCTGCAGACTTATAATACTACATTTGATTTTCACTTAAGGGATGAACTATCACAGTATAACAACTTACCAGCACCAAAGTTTATTATTTCTATCACTTTAAAAATAATCCATAGCCTCATATAGTTTATTTCAACCAAGAAGCAATGGGGCAAAGACCTCAGTCAAATTATATAGTGATGATAGATTCTGACTTATTATCGGCTTCTCTCAGGGATGGCAGTCTCTTGGAAGTGACATAAACATGAGAACCAAGATGCAGAATCAGATACAGAATTATTTCTTCATACATAAATTAAAAAAGTAATTAATAAGAAATACATGCAAGGAAATAACATTTCAGTATAGTCTAAACAGTGACGTCTGTCTCTTTAGTATTTTAGCTTCTTAAAAATTCTATACCCTCATTTCCACTCAACGATGAAATCTATCCACTGCAGGCTGAATATATATAACCCACAAGCTAGGGAAACTGACTTTGAAAAATAGAATGAGATACAGTTTCAACTTTTGATCTTTGCAGAATCTGAAAGGTTTGCCCTGTACTGAGATGGAAAGACTTTTTATTAGGAAATGAAAATAATCTCTTTTATTAATAAGAACATGGAAATGTTCTGTTTTGCTGCTAATTCAAAGTTGCTGCGAATAAAGCCTCTGGGTTACAGACAGATAGGAGGAAACTACCCCTAACTTCTTTCCTTCTTTTCTGTAATATTTCCTGTCTTCAACAGAAATTGGTAAACCTTTACACTAAGGCAATAACTGCACAGATAATAAGGAACCTGAATGTGCATAAAATTATCACTAAAGTCAGTGGTGTTCACCTAAAGCAAACTGAGTAATTATCTATGTATATTTATAATCAAATTTCACTAACTTTCCAGGTAGTTAAATTAAACTGTACCTCATTAATTCCTTTGAGAATAAAGAAAGCCATCTTGCAAATATTTAAATGACTTCAGTCGAATCAGCTCAAAAAATACATTGAAATTGAACTATCTAAAGAATTGACCTTGAAAAGTCTCTCTGTGCCATTGTAATCCTTTTAAATTAAATTATCCTTACTAATTATTTGCGTGCTATTTAATTCACTTACATTTTCTTTCATTCCAACCTTTTAGCTCAAGTTTATCATAAAATTTCCTATAGGCAGAGAGAAAAAAAGGATACTTTCATCATAATGATGTACTGTTGATTCTGAATCTAAAGTAATTGTAATTCTGGAAGTTGTGCTAAGGTTCAATGAATGTCAGCTAGAATTTTAGTCCGTGAGAGCTAAGTACTTGTTATACGGAGTGGGCAACACTGCCTGCATAGAAATAAGTTTACTCCCTTTACCTACCTACAGCTGAAATCTGGAAGGGAAAGCAAAAGCCGCTATCATGTATGCCAATAATTTCTGTCTATATCCCCTGTCTCCAGGTGTGAGTAGCATGGTGTGTGCATGCAACACTAGGTAAATACTTGTTGAATGGATTGAATGAATAAATACACATGCCTGAAATAAGGAGAATAATTTCCGTAAGTCACAGTTAAAAAGCCAGTTTATTACTTTGTGGTTATGCTGTGACAACACAAGCAAACATAATCTCTCAACCCCATCCTGTTTTTAGATTCCTTCCTGATTTCTGCTACAATAATATTTCAGTGCCTTGTGTGTGTGTGCAAATACATCATTGAATCTTCCAAATGAAAATGCAATAGAACTTAAGAAATGAATTTTATGATCTGTTATGCAAAATAATTGCTAATTTAACTATGAAAACACTAAGCAAATGCAAATACTACAAAAAAAAAGTTGCCATTGAGTCAATTCCAACCCATAGAGACCCTGTAGGAAAAGGACAAAGTAGAACCGCCTCCTAGGATTTCCAAGGAGCGACTGGTGGATTCCAACTGCCAATCCTCTGGTTAGCAGCCAAACTCTTAAACCACTGGACCACTACAGTATAAGTCAAATACACTAGATAAATGCACACGTATTTTCTCATCCACATTAACTCTTGTTATTTAAAACCAGAAATGAATATAGCTGCATATAAGTGTGTGGTACCATGTCCCTTTTCATCAGAAAAAGATTTTTCAAGAGAAAGTTTCTTCTTTCATTCCTTCAGCAGCATGCCCCTTCTCATATATTCAGTTATGCTACATTGGTTGAAGCTGTGCGTCTATGAATCCTTAACATGTTTCTGCTGCCCTCTCTGCTTGTGATTATCCCCATTTCAGCTTACTTTACAGCTGCAGTTGGGTATCTTACTGTCTTCTATTTTTCTGCACATGTGTAGCTCAGTAGACCTATGCTGTGATGAATATTGTTACAATGCTGTCAGACCAACTATATTAAAGGGTTGTGTTTCTGGTGGCTGTGTTTCTATCACTGCTGTTCAGTACTGCTTGGAAGTGAGTTGATGAAACAAACTCTGAAGCTATATATCTTACGGGTTGTAAGAAACTTCCAGAATGTACAAGTCCTGCTTCGGGTGCAGTGTCTGCTCTGGTACAGTCTTACCTGAAGTCTAGAATATCAGAATTTATCTGTAAATTACTCCTAATCTGACTTCCACTATTATTACCCAACTGTTACTAGTTTAAAATTCATCCATTGAGCTTCTATAAACACATTGTTGCCTCTGTATTCCCTATGATGACCAAAAGGGCAGAAGCTATGATTTTTCCATCCAATGTGCCTCACACAAAGTAGAGTGGCATAAATACATTGATGGAAACATAGGAACTAAATTATAAGGTGAGAAATGGGATAAAAATTTGGAAATATTAAAGCAGTTTTGCTATTGCTGTTTCTGAGAATTTCCTTCCTAGTCTTCACTGGATCGATGTCTGTCATGACAAAAAGGGTTTTATTTTCTCAAGGAAATGGAGGACACCAAACGCCTGGTGAGGGAGAATTACTTGAGATCTTTATAGGTTTTATGAAGTTAAAAAGTGAGGACAGATATCTGAAAAGTCAGGAGTTACTAGATTTTCAAGAGAGAATATTTTGAGAATGCAAAGTGATTTGTTTGCTTGTTTTCTCCAAAAGATTAAGAGGATGGTGGGTTCAGCACATTGCTTATGCTTTAAAAAAAAACATTATGTGTATGTGTGCGTGTGTGTGTGTCTGTGTGTGTGTGTGTGTGTGTCAGCTGTTGGGACTGGGAATGGGGGTGATGCAGGAGGAATATTTTGGTTATATAAGAATAGATTTTCTACCAAAAGGAAATACAAATCTTGTAGGCAAGAGGCAGAAGCAGAAGTAGAAGGAGCTGAACTAGAGATTTGTTGCTGTTGGGAGTTTGAGAAAATATCCTTTTCTTCTTCTGTAATCTAGGGAGATCCCTCAGAATATAGACACAGAATACAGAAACATAGATGACAGAGACATAGAAGAGGGAAGCCCAAGGAGAACTTGTTGTTAGGTGCTGTCCAGTTGGTTCTGACTCATAGGGACCCTATGTACAACAGAACACTGCCCAGTCCCTCACCTTCCTCACAATTGTTGCTATGTTTGAGCCCATTGTTGCAGCCACTAAGTAAATTCATCTTGTCAATGGTCTTCCTCTTTTTTGCTGACCCTCTACTTTACCAAGCATGATATCTAGGACTACAGTCTCATACATAAAGGCTTCTGCTTCCTCTCAACACACTGACAAAGAAGAGCTTATATTAGAGGAGATATTTGTTCAGAAAGTGTCTGAGATAACTTCTTCCCACCTCCTATGACCCTGGATGATACAGTGGATTATTATAAAATGTCCCATATTGCCACACAAATGAGGAAATACTGAGAGCGGGCCAGTGGAACTGGAGAAGCCTAAGGCTTGATGGAGAGAAAGAGGAAATTCTGTGACCTGGTGTATAGTCTATAAAATAGCTGGCTTACATTCATCAAGAAATGTCAATGTCACGAACGTTTGAGGGCATAAAGGGGACAGAGATAACTCAGCAATGGATAATGTGGGAATGAAGTCTGATGAATGGAGAAAAGATGCTATTCTAAAAGATCATTAGTAAAGAAAGAAAACCAGCTACCATCTCAATTTTGCCTGTGCAATCCTTTTAAAATAGAATTTTAGTTTTCCACAACTGATTATGTAAAATTCATATCTCTATAATAATATCCAACCTTGCTATAGAATCAAAATGAATACAGAGAATGACAAAGATGTAACTTTCTTATCACTGTGTAGATAAATCTTGAATTCCTCTTTTAACGTTTTTTGCTCTAGGGAGTATTTCTTTTTTATAGCCTGACCTCCACATTTCCTGCCTCCCACCTTGCCCATGGTTTTGTCTTTGTTCACTAGGAATTTACACCACTTTTCCTTATACAGAAGTTTCCTCCTCTCTCTTATAGCCACTAATAAATGAATTACCTTTTGCCTTACACTTATTACATTTTCTCTACCTGCAATGCAAAGACACTGATTCGAAGTACAATCTTAACGGAATGAAAAGTTTCCTAAGAATTCTGTTTTAGCATTACTGAATGCAACTAGTAATTAGTTTGTTTATTTTCAAATAATTTCAAACTTATGGGTAAGTTGCAAGAAGAAAACCTATCTTGTACAGTTTTACTGATTAATATTATCACATTTGCTATATGATTTCTTTCTGTCTCTTTTTACGTATACTTGTATATGATATGAGCAAACATTTAACATGTGAGAGTAGGTTTTAGACATGATTCCCCTTTATTCTTTCAATGTTTCAATTTGCATTTCTAAAGAACATTTTCTTAAAAACACTACAGTAAAATTAAGAATATCAGGAAATTTAACAGTAATAACAACACTTTATTCTAACCTACAAACCCTTCTCTAACGTATTCAATTGTATCAATAATGTTCGGTAAAAGAATGTTTTTTTCATTACAGGATGCAGTCTAGTCATTAAATGCATGATGTTTGCAGGTCACTTTAGCCTTTTTAATCTGGGACAGTTCCTCAACCTTTCTTTGACTTTCATGTCATTGACATTCCTCGAAGCATACAAGACAGATACTTTATAGACTATCCCTCAGTTTGAATTTGTCTCACATTTCCTCATGGTTGAATTCAGGTTTTGCATTTTCAGCAGGTAAATTTAAGTGATGCTGCATCCTTCTTAGGGCATCACAATGGAGGCCTATGATGTTCATCTGCAGCTTACTGGTGATGTTAACTTTGATCAATTGGTTAAGTTGCTGTCCATTATATCGAATGATTGAATAATTGGAAAATTGAAGAGGTACTTTGAGAAGATGTAAATGTCTTGTTTCTCATCAAATGACCCCCTTGCTGATTATTGATTATTCTTGCTTAAATCAAGTTTTAATATGTTGGCAGTAAAAGAGAATTATCTAATTTTATTATTTCTTTTATAATTAGTAGCTAATATTGTACTGGACTTATGGATTAATCATGAAGTGGATAAAATGGGGCTACATTTTAACCAACTGATCAAAATTAACATCAAAATGAACATTATAGACCTCCATTGTGATGCTCGAAGCAGGACACAGCTTCACTTAAAAAGTATGCCAACAAAAATTCAAAACCTTTGTTTTTCTTTGTAAAAAAATAAGTAGATATCTGTTTTCTTAATTCCATTCTTTCTTACCCCCCAAATTTTATACACACACACATGCACACACACACAAACATTTATGGTCTTTTGTACTTTGCTATTTTATTTCTTAACCCTGTATCTTGAAATTCATTTCATATCAGTGAATAGAGATCTTCCCTTTTTGAACAGCTACATAATATTTCCTTTTGATAATGGTAAGTCATAGTTTACTAAATCTCCTTTGTTTTAACATTTGAGTAGCTTTCAATATTTTCCAATTCGAATAAATATGCAGTCTATAATCTTGTTGGAAGTGTACTGTTAGGGTAAATTCCTAGTTGTGATATTTTGGTATTGCTAGGCGAAAGGCTAAATGCACATGTAATTTTTAAGGGTAACACAAGTTTGCATTCTCACAACATATATGAGAGTGCCTGTTTCTCCCACAGTCTTATTAACAGTGTGTAAGGTCCATCTTTTAAAATTTTGCGAGTTGAATAGGTGAGAAACGCTTTTTCATTATAGTTTTGATTTGCATTTCACTTATTATGAGTAAAGTTGAGCATCTTTTCATATGTTTAAAGCCATTTTTCACCACACCACAGGGTGGTGGCTTGCATACTGCTATGATGCTGGAAGCTATGCTACCAGTATTTCAATTACCAGCAGAGTCACCCATGGTACACAGATTTCAGCAGAGCTGTCAGACCAAGAAAGACTAGGAAGAAAGTTCTGGCAATTGATTTCAAAAAAATGAATGAATGTAAACCTTATGGATCACAATAGAATATTGTCCAATAGAAGATAGTGCTAGAAGTTGAGCCCCTTAGGTTGGAAGTCGCTACACAATAACTGCAGCAATGGACTCAAACATATCAAGGATTTGTTTTGTTCAGTTATATATAAGATTGTCAAGAGCAGGAGCTGACTTGAAACCAACTAACAACAAAACCAAAAATAGGGTAATTTTGCTTTTTTGCATGTGAATTATTTGTTCATATCTTTACTCAATGTTTTATAATGCTTTGGGGCTTTTTTATAATCAATTTGTAAAATTATATAAATATACACAGTACACACACACACACACACACACACACACACACACACACACGCACACGGGTGCGCCTGACCCAAGCCATGGTATTTTCAATCACCACATATGCATATGAAAGCTGGACAATGAATAAGGAAGCCCGATCTTACCCTTATTTTAGCCTTAGATCTGAAATTGAATATTTTAGATGCTCACTTTGAGTCTTTTTGCTGAGGAGTATCTAATCATTCGTTAGTTGGATAAAACACAGCCTCTGGTAGATTACCAAGTAAGGGCTCAGGAATGCATTCTGTAAGTGCTAATTTGTAGCCTTGATACTTGAAGGATGTTGTGGCTGGATATAAAATCTTTGGCACATTCTTTCTTTCCTTAATTTTCTTTTTCCTTACAGGACATTTGATCTTTTTCTTTTTCTTTTTTCCATAGAAATCCTGAAATTTTTTTCTTTATAATTAGAACTTACAACTTTTACCGTACATGTTTTTGTGTTCATCACTTTGAATAAATTTTGCCAGGTGCGGAGTATGCCCTTCAGATTTAGGTTATCTCGTATTTCTGGATAGTGTTTCTGGATTATAGTTTTAAATATTAATTCTGTTGCATTATTTTGTTTCCTTTCTTAATAAACTCTAAGTAAATGTATATTTTATCCTTCTTGTCTGTTTTCCTTTATAAATATATTCTTTGATCATTTCTCCTTTTTAGAATCTCATATTCGTTCTCTTGGTAGTTTCCCTGATTTCTTCAATGGCCCTTATTAAATTTTCACATAAATTTATTCTTTCTTGAGTGTCTTGTAATGTAGCCTTCATTTCTGTAATGGTTTTACCTTTTCTTTTAAGGTGTAGACTGACTTTCATAACTTTCATTGCATTCTTTTTAAAAATCTTTTTTTCTGTTTTCTTCTTGCAATCATTTTTCATTAAGTTGATCTGTTTTTCCCTGCTTCTAAACATTTCAAACACTGAGGTCGTAGTTCAATAGATATTTTTCCAAAAGTGTAGGCAAGTATAATTTCCTTAATGAATGACATTTTTGGTAGTAGTAAAGAGGAGAGGAAAGTCTTATGTCCTTCAATTCTTTCTCATTTCTGCAAGATTCCTCAATTGTTTTCCTTCTACATCTACTCTAGCATATCTGATTGAAACTCAATTCCATAGCTTGTGACATCCCAAACTATTATTTTGATTTTAGAAAGTTCCTCATAGTTCTTGTTTTTTTTTCTTCTCAGCTTCTTTGCTTTGATTATATGCAAACTGCCTTAGCTCTGTCCCATCAAACCAACTGCAAACCCTTTCCCATTCTAGTCACGTCAATATCAACACATACACACATACACATATTTCCTTTCTTGAAAAAACTCCAAATAAATGTTAATTAATGTTATATATAGGAGTCCCTGAGTGATGCAAACAGTTAAGTACTTGACAAATAGCCTAAAGGGTTCGAACCACCTCAGAGGACAAATCTGGTAATAACGTTTCTGAAAATCCTACGAAGTAGTTCCATATATACAGGACAGAGTAGAATTACCCCATAGGGTTTCCAAAGAGTGCCTGGTGGATCGAACTGCCGAATCTTTTGGTTAGCAGTCGTAGCTCTTGACCACTACACCACCAGAGTTTCCATATATAAAACCAGTTGCTGTCAAATCAATGCTGACTCATAGTGACCCCATCTGTGCAGAGTAGAACTGTGCTTTATAGGATTTTCAAGGCTGTAATCTTTTGGAAACAGATAACCAGCCCTTTCTTTTGAGGTTCCTCTGGTTCAGTTCAAATTGCCAACCTTCTGCTTAGTTGTTGAACACTTAACTGTCTGAACCTAAAACACTGGTTTTGTTTCTCTAGAGGACATAGATTAAAACAATGCATCACATTTATTAAACGAGGATGAATACGAAAGATTTTTCCCATCAAGAAGTTTTCAGTCTGGAGAGGCCAAATACACAAGTAAAAAACTGTAATGGTTTATAAAAACCAAAAAACCCAACCCATTGCTGTTGAGTTGATTCTAACTCTTAGTGACCCTATAGTGGATTATAGAAAGGAATTTTTTAAAGATATATCGTAAGATGTTAGATTTTTTTTTTTTTTGTATTAAGACAAACTAAGATATTATGAAACATAATGCACAAGCTTTATAATACATGGCTGTCACTCTTGTTTGCCTGTTAGGTGTATATTGATGGAAAAGTCTGAGAAGTATCACAAATGAGGAGTGATTTAATTGTTTAATGTCATGAGTTGACAGTGTCATTTTTGGTTATCTGTGTGAACATGGATTAAAGGGGTATAATTTGAGAAGTAGGTCAATCATTAAGATCAGAAAGAACATTTACCATATCCTGGTCAATGGATGATGAAGGCTTGAATTACTGTAGTGGCTAAAAGATGACAATGAGGGTTATAAATTTAAAAAATACTTAACAGACACAATATATAAGGCTTAATTGAATATGGCAGGTATAGGAGATGGAAAAGTCCAGGGTTAATTCTAAATTTCTACATTGGGTGATTGGTTAAATTAAAAAAAAATGCTGAAAGTGACATGGAAACAATCAGAAAAAGATTAGATCAAATGGATAATACATAAATTAGTTTGCTTTTATTGAAGTTGAGGCAACCTGTGCATTCTGTATGTGCATTCCACTGAAGATGTTCAGTGTGAATTTCTTTTAGGATTCAAAAAGTTTGAGCAGGTTTATAGACTAAATGTAAAGAAGTATTATAGGAAGTCAAAGATACAGAAGAGAGTAAATGAATGATGGTGCAAGGTCTGGGGATGACAGAGACAGTGTCAAGAGTGCAGGTGGCTCAATTCTTTGAATAGCAGAGTGAGAGAGAAATTCTTCTCTGAACGTGGGTAAAAAGCAGAATTCTGGTTCTATCACTTATAAAAAAAGTTTGACACTGTCCCTGTAGCCATGTATTGAGGAAAAGGGATGTCAAAGAAAATCTAAAAATCACACTAAATAAATAAAATCAAATCTTGGTTTCCTAAATTTTCTCACAATGATATTTTCATTACAATATGCTGGCTGTCTCAGAAGACTTGGCCTGGAAAAAAAATGTTTTAGTTATTTCCCTTCCAGGACTTATGTTAAACAATTGTAACAGCAGAAATTAATTGTTTCAACCACTAACCACTGATCCCTACCCCTCACACTCAACATACACTATTTTGTTGACATTATAGATAAAAATAATTGCATGTGACTTTAAATATGGGGTTATATTTATATTTACACTCATATAACAGTGTCTCTGTGTTCCCTGAGGCAGGAAGTTAAAAAACAAACAAACAAACAAAAAACCTGGTACTGTCTAGTTGATTTCGACTCATAGCTGCTTCAAAAGAGGTCCAAGGACTGAGTCCCTGGGCACTCCAATGTTAAAGGTAGCAGAAATTAGTCAAAATCTGCAAGAAGATTGAGAAGAAGTAGAACAAGTCAAGACACAGGAAGAAGAAGGAGGATGGTTTGTTCTGAAAGCAACGTGAAGATAGTATGCCAAAGGGGGCTAGAGATTGACTGTGTCAATTGTATTGCTATGTCAAGTCAGATGAAATCTGAGAATTTATTATAGAATTTATTAAGGTCTTGATCATTGCTGATCTTGAACAGAGCAGTATGGAATGTTGGGGACAAAACTGATTAAGACAGCAAAGGAAGTAGAGACCTCAAGTATACACAATTGCTGTAAATGACAGCAAAGAAATGGAGGTAATAGCTAAAGGGTGATAAGAGCTCAGAAGAGGTATCTGTTTATTTGTATTTTTAAGACAGGTGAATCACAGCATGATTTTGTGCTGATCAGAATGATCCAACAAAAAGAAAGCAGGTATTTCTGGAGCAATTTGCTGGATTTAAGTGAGAGGGTATGAGATATAAGTGGGAGGGTAAGTTTAGACAAAAATGCAGAAAGTACATCCATATTCATAAAGCATGGAAATAAATGGGAGAGGCAGTGTTGGGTCCCTTATGGATTTTTTTTTCCTGATAGTTTATATTTTCTTAGTAAAGCAAGATACAAGGTGTCTTAGTTTCTTAGTGCTACTGTAAAGAACAAAAAACAAAAAAACTCACAAGTGGGTAGTTTTAAAGAACAGAAATCTATTTTCTCACAGTTTAAGAGGCTAGAAGTCTAAATTAAGGGTACTGGCTCTAGGGGGGAAGGCTCTGTGTCTGTCATGTCTGGGGGAAGATCTCTTTCAGTTTCTGCATTCCTTGGTGATCTTCACTTGGCATGTATCTTTCCCTCCATTTATACCTACTTCTCTATGCCTAATCTATTCTTTTTATATCTCATAAATGAGTAGGTTTAAGACACACCCTACACTGATATGGCCTCATTAATATAACAACGAAAACCCTATTCCCAAACGGGATTACATCCACAGTTATGTTGTCTGTTGTTGTTAGGTGCCATCGAGTAGGTTCCGACTCATAACTACCCTATGTACTACAACTACAGAACGAAACACTGCCTGGTCCTGCGCTGTCTTAGTCATCTAGTGCTGCTATAACAGAAATACCACAAGTGGATGGCTTTCACAAAGAGAAATTTATTTTCCTACAGTTAAAGTAGGCTAGAAGTCCAAATTCAGGGCATCACCTCCCGGAGAAGGTTTTTTCTCTCTGTCGGTTTTCTTCTCTCTTCGGTGTTCCCCTGGAGTAGGAGCTTCTCTGCACAGGGACCCTGGTCCAAAGGACATGCTCTGCTCCTGGCACTGCTTTCTTGATCGTATGAGATCCCCAACTCTCTGCTTGCTTCCCTTTCCTTTTGTCTCTTGAGAGATAAAAGGTGGTACAGGCCACACCCCAGGGAAACTCCCTTTACATTGGATCAGGGATGTGACTTGGGTAAAGGTGGTGTTACAATCCCATCCTAATCCTCTTTAACATAAAATTACAATCACAAAAATGGAGACCAACCACACAATTCTGCGAATCATGGCCCAGCCAAATTGATACACGCATTTTTTGGGGGACATAATTTAAACCATGACATGTGCCATGTTCATAATTGCTGCTATGCTTGAACCCATTGTTGCAGCCACTGTGTCAATCCGTCTTGTTGAGGGTCTTCCTCTTCCTCACTGACACTGCACTTTACCAAGCATGATGTCCTTCTCCGGGGACTGTTCCCTCCTGACAACATGTCCACAGTATGTAAGAGGTAGTCTCACCATCCTTGCTTCCAAGGAGCATCCTGGTTGTACTTCCTCCAAAACAGATCTGTTCATTCTCTAGGAAGTCCAAGGTATATTCAGTACTTTCCACCAACACCACAATTCAAAGGCATCAATTCTTCTTCGATCTTCCTTATTCATTGTCCAGCTTTCACATGCATATGGTGCAATTGAAAATACCATGGCTCACACACATATTTTTGGTGAACACAATTCAATCTATAACACAAGGTCCTCTTGTTGTTGTTGAGTCAATTCTGACTCATATTGACCCTATGAGGCAGAATAGAACTACCCCATAGGGTTTCCAAGGCTGTAATTTTTACAGAAGCAGACTGCCACATCTTTCTTCTGCTGAGCAGCTGGTGGGTTCAAACTGCCAAACTTTTGGTTAGCTGCCAAGCACTTTTCAACCACAGCTACACCTGGGCTCCTTAACACAAGGTCACCATCTCTGAATGTGTGAGAAATGAGGATGAAGTTTTGGAGGTTTCAGTAGAGAAGATAGGAAATTAGCTAATCATCTAGGACAATGGGAGAGTGTATGAATAAAGGCAATGTCGTATGGTTACCAGGCAGTAATAAGTGATCAATTCAGAAGAGTGGTAGTAACTTAAAGTTAGACCAGTTAGCATGGTGACATGTGCAGATTTGAGCCAGCAGAGCTATAGTAGGAGATTTATCAAGGTTGGGTATTTTCCAGAAGTGTCTGAGGAATGAAAGAAAGGTAAAAGTATTGAGCCTGTAAAATAAGGAAAGATCACATTGCTAAAAAAAAAGAGCCCTGGTGGCTCAATGGACAAGTGCTTGGCGGCTAAACAAAAGGATGGCAGTTTGAAGCCACCAGTGATTCCATGGGAGAAAAGAATGGGTGGTCTTCTCCTATAAAGATTACAGCCTAGGAAACCTTATGGGACAGTTCTACTCTGTCCTATAAGGTCACTGTGAGTCAGAAGTAACTAAACAACAACAACATATTGCTAAAACAAGGAATTTAAATTAGATACTAAGGGAAATGAGGATGTAAAGAGAGTGAGAGGCCATGAAGAGGAAAAATAATTAGTAGAATATAATTCTCAGAGGACGTTAAGGAATTGTGGGAGTCTGGGTACTGGTTGGGGTTATACGGATGAAAGAGATGACGTCAGAGTGGGATGCTTGAATCTGAGATTACGGAGAGGCTTCAGTTATTATAATAATATGATCTAGAGTTTAGCTCTCCATCTGTCTGTCACTTCATCATACTGTGGTGGCTTGAATGCTGTTGTGATGCTGCAAGCTATTCCACTGGTATTTTAAATAGCAGCAGGGTCAACCATGATGGACAGGCTTCAGCAGAGCTTCCAGAATAAGACAGACTAGGAAGAAGGGCCTGGTGATGTACTTCTGGGGAAAAAAAAAAAACAAAAAAACAGCCAGTGAAGATCTTATGGAAAGCAGTGGAACATTGTCTGATATAGTTCTGAAAGTTAAGCACCTCAGGTTGGAAGGCACACAAAATATGATTGAAGAAGAGCTGTCTCCTCAAAGCAGTGTCAATCTCAATTACATTGATGGAGTAAAGCTTTCAGAACCTTCATTTGCTAAGGTAGCGTGACTCAAAATGAGAAGAAACAGTGGCAAACATCCATTAACAGTAGCAACAGGGAATATACATAGTATGAATCAAGGACAATGGGAAGTAAAAAATGAAATGGAATGCATGAAGATCAAATCATAGGCATTAGTGAGCTGAAATTGACTAGTATTTGTCATTTTTAATCAGATAATCATATGGCCTACTATGCGTGGAACAACAAAGTGAAGGGGAATCATGGCATAATGGTTAAGAGCTTGCCTACTAACCAAAAGGTTGGCAGACTGAATCCACCAGTAGCTCCTTGGAGCCCCTGTGGGGCAGTTCTACTCTCTTCTATAGTATCACTATGAGTTGGAATGGACTCAATGGCAACGGGTTTGTGTGTGTTTTTTTTTTTTTTTTTTTTTGGTGTTACATTCATCGTCCAAAAGAACATTACAAGTTCTATCCTGAAGTAAAAAATTGCCTGTGATAGGATAATATCTCACACCCACAAGGAAGACCAATTAATACAACTATTATTCAAATTTACACAGCAAACACTAATGCCTAAGATGAAGAAATTGAAGACTTTCGTCAACTTCTGCAGTCTGAAATTGATCAAACATGCAATCAAGATACAGTGATAATTACTAGTGATTGGAATATAAAAGTTGGAAACAAAGAAGAAGGAGCAGTAGTTGGAAAATATGGTTTTGGTGACAGAAACGACATTGGAGATCTCATGACAGAATTTTGCAAGGCCAATAATTTATTCATCCATTGAAAATACTGATTTTCAACAATGTAAATGATGATTGTAAATGTGGACCACACTAAATTGAATAACCAGGAATCAAATCAACTACATCTATGGGAAAAGATGTGGGGAAGCTCAATACAATCAGTAAGAACAAGGCCAGGGGCTGACTGTAGAACAGATCACCAATTGCTCATATGCAAGTTCAAACTGAAGCTGAAAAAAGTTAAAAAAAATCTATGAGAGCCAAAGTACAACACCGAATATATTCCTCCTCAATTTGGAGATCATCCAAGAATAGATTTGATGAACTAAACACTAACGGCCAAAGACCAGAGAGTTTTGGGATAACGTCAAGGAAATCATACATGAAGAAAGCAAAAAGTATTAAAAAGACAAGAAAGAAAGAAAATACAAAAATCAATGTCAGAAGAGACTCTGAAACTTGCTTTTGAGCACAGAGTAGCTAAAGCAAATGGAAGAAATGATGAAGTAAAAGAGCTGAACAGAAGACAGCTTTGAGAAGACAAGGTAAAGTATTATAATGAAATACGCAAAGACTTGGAGTTACAAAACCAAAAGACAATCTGAAAAATTTTAAGAGAAGATTCAAGACTTGAGTTGCAATATTGAAAGATTTTGTGGGTAAAATTTGAATGATGTTGGAAGAATTAAAGATGGAAAGAATGTTACACAGAGTTACTCTACCAAAATAATTGGTCAATATTCAACCATTTCAGAAAGTAGCATATGATCAAGAACTGATGATATTGAAGGAAGAAGTTCAAGCTTCACTAATTCAAAACTGCCAGTACCAGTCAATTTCGGCTCACTAATGCCTAGGATATCGATGTTTATACCTTCTATTTCATTTTTGAAGATTTCCAATTTTCCTGGATTCATACTTTGTACATTGTGCATTCCAATTATTAATGGATGTTTCCAGCTATTTCTTCTCATTTTGAGTACTACTAGATCAGCAAATGAAGGTCCCGAAAGCTTGACTCCATCCATCTCATTAAGGTCGACTCTACTTTGACGAGACAGCTCTTCCCAAGTCGTCTTTTGAGTGCCTTCCAACCTGAGGGGCTCACCTTCCAGCACTATATCAGACAATGTTCTGCTACTATTCAGAAGGTTTTCACTGGTTAATTCTTTTCAGAAGCAGACCGCCGGGTCCTTCTTCCTAATCTGGCTTGGTCTGGAGGCTCAAATGAAACCTGTCCGCCATGGGTGACCCTGCTGATATTTTAATACTGGTGGCGTAGCTTCCAGCATTTTACTTGGCTCCACAATCAACACCCATGGAAGCAGTGCTAAAGAAATTAAAGGACACATTGCATTGGGCAAATCTGATGCAAAAGATCTATTTAAAGTGTTAAAAAGCAAAGATGTCATCCTGAAGACTAAGGTGCACCTGACCCAAGCCATACTGTTTACTATCGCTTCACGGCATGCGAAAGCTGGACTATGAATAAGGAAGATGGAAGAAGAATTGATGCCTTTGAATCGTGGTGCTGGTGAAGAATTTTGGGTATACAATGAAGTAGCAGAAGTACGAAAAAATCAGTCTTGGAAGAAGTACAACCAGAATGCTCCTTAGAAGCAAGGATTGTGAGACTATGTCTCACATACTATGGACATGTTATCAGGAGGGATCAGTCCCTGGAGAAGGACATCATTCCTGGTAAAGTAGAGGGTCAACAAAACAGGAAGACTCTCAATGAGATGGACTGACACAGTGGCTGCAACAATGGGCTGAAGTATAACAATGATTGTGAGGGTGGGAGTAGGACCAGACAGTGTTTTGTTCTGTTATACATAGAGTTGCTATGAGTTGGAACCAACTCGATGGCACCTAACAACAACAATATAAAATAAACAATAACACCAGTGAGGAATATTCTCCTTAGAACAATCAACTATACAAGACCAAACAGGACACATTTGCCCAAAAAAGCAAAGATGAGAAGACAAGGAGGGGCAAGGAAACGGGACGGATGGAAATGGGGAAGGCAGGGTTGAAATGGGGAGAGTGTTAACACATTGTGGAGATAGCAACCAGTGTCACAGAACAATTTGTGTATGAATTATTGAATGGAAAAATAATTTGCAGTGTGAACTTTCATCTAAAACACAATAAAATGTTCAAAAAAATATCAGACACAAGCAAAATTTTGCTATAGATAATTCAGAAATGACTACAGCCATTCATTGACTGGGATCTGCCGGAAATTCAAGCTGGATTCAGAAGAGGATGTGGAATGAAGGATATCAGCAATGCTGATGTCAGATGGATCATGGCTGAAAGCAGAGAATACCAGAAACGTGTTTTCCTGTGTTTTATTGACTACACAAAGGCATTCAACTGTGTGGATCATAACAAATTATGGATAACATTGCAAAAAACAGGAATTCCAGAACATTTAATTGTGCTCATGAAGAACCTGTACATAGACCAAGAGGCAATTGTTTGAACAGAACAAATTCGTCCAAAGTAGGAAAAGCTGTGCCTGAGGGTTGTATCCTTTCACCATACTTATTCAATCTGTATGCTGAGCAAATTATCTGAGAAGCTGGACTATATGAAGGAGAATGCAGCATCAGGATTGGAGGAAGACTCATTAACAACTAGTGATATGCAGGTGGCACAGCCTTGTTTGCCCAAAGTGAAGGGGATTTGAAGTATTTACCGTTGAAGATCAAAGACCACAGCCTTCACAAGTGGACCAATAAGCAACATCATTTTAAATGGAGAAAATATAGAAGTTGTCAATGATTTCATTTTACTTGGATCTACAATCAATGCCTATGGAAGCAGCTGTCAAGAAATCAATTGACATATTTCACTGGGTAAATCTGCTGCAAAAGACCTCTTTAAAATCGTAAAAAGCAAATATGTCACTTTGATGATTAGGTGCACCTGACCCAAATTCAGGTCTTTTCAATCTCCTCATATGAATACAAGGAAAATTAAAAAAGAATACTGAAGATCATGATGTATTTGAATTATGGTTTTGGCAAAGAATGTAGAACATTCCATGGTCTGCCAGCAGAACAAAATCTGTCCTGGAAGAAGTATACCCAGAATATTCCTTAGAAGCAAGGATGGTGAGTCTTCATCTCGCTTACTTTGGACATGTTATCAAGAGGAACATATCCCTGGAGAAGGACATCATGCTTAGTAAAGTAGAGGGTCAGCAAAAAAGCGGAAGACCTTCAACAAAATGGATTGAGACAATGACTGTAATAATGGGCTCAAACATACCTACTATTGAGAGGATAGCACAGGATGTAGTCAAGTTTTTTCCCTATACACATGGTCCCTATGAATCAGAACAAACTTGCTGGCACCTAATAACAGCAACAGAGTTTGGCTAAAGGAGTGGTAGGGGAGAAGACAATTTGAAGAGAAGCAGTGAAGCCATATAGATGTCCAGTTACTGGAAGGAAAATCTATGAAGTTATTGACGTTACCAAGATTTACAGCAAAATGAACTAGAGAGAGTTACAGGAAAGAAAGAACTAAGATCTTCAAGACTAGGAGTGACCTCAGGATTGGCAATAACCAAAACATGAAGTGGTATATGTGACACACTCTAAAACCTTAAGATTCAATAATGGCTATTTCTAGAGAGAGAAAATGGCAAAATTGTTTGAAAGTGAAAATGAGTTATAAGAAGGACAAGAACCTTCCTCCAACTTCAGTGCTAGGGGAATCATGGGAAAAGAAATAGTCGGCAGACATTTTACAGGGTTTCATTCAAAGCCAAATCCTAACGGAAAAGCAAGATTAAAGCAAGAATGTAAAAGGAATTTATAGTGAAATGATTTGAGCATATTGGGGATTTTGCTGATAAATTGCTCTGAGTTGCAAAAAGTACAGTGGAAAATCTTCACCAGTTGATGGGGGGTAGTTTGTTGTTATTGTTGTTAGGTGCTGTCTAGTTGGTTCTAACTCATAGCAACTTTATGTATAACAGAACAAAATGTTGCCCTGTAATTAAGATAGTTCTTTTCCAATAATTATTTTTCTGATGATTGAAATCACTCAGTTTATACACAGCTATTTTAGGGATAAAAGTCTAGGGATTGAGGAAAAACCCAGTGGTGGGTTATTCTCTGGTTAATTCTGGTGGTGACTGACTAGAACAGAAATAAGATCATAATGATATGAGTCTTGATGGTGTCTAGGAGTGACTGACGGGACCCTTGGAGAACTGGGTAGGAGCAAAGAGGGCATCTATTCCTGGTGATGGGATGGGGAAGTTTGGTCAACAGCTAGAGTGCACAATGCTCCCTCTGAATTGCTTCCTATGCCAGGGTGTGGAACCTGCCAAGGAGCACTTGGTTCACATTTGAGTTCAGTTTCCAGCAGACATTGTAAGTTCCTTTTTTTATTTTCTCAAAATATCTTCCTATGATTTCTAATATCTCCTTAAAATTTAAAATATCTGGTGACTGCTCTCATCTTGTTCTCTTTCTGAGTCCTGTTTTTGATTTTCAATTTATATTGTCTTCATATATTATAAAGAGCGTTCATAGAGTTGGGCTTTTGTTCCATTTAAAATGACAAAAACTCTACTTAAAAAGGTAGAAAAATAAAAAAAAAATGAAGTAAATATTTTGTATTGTGGTGATATTTTACATAAAGTAGGTATATAACATTTTATAATTTAAAATGCACTCCCTTAGAAATATATACGATTCTTTTTTGGCCTCACATAAAACTCTCTTCAGAAGATAACATAAACAATTTTTATCTCCATTTCCAATGAAGGAATAGATTCAAAGAAGCTAATTATTTTGCCCAGAGGTATTGATGGTTCAGCAGTAGAATTCTCACCATCCATGTGGGAGACAAAGATTCAATTCCCAGCCAATGTACCTCTTTCATGGCCACCATCCATCTGTCCATGGAAGTTTATGTGTTGTTATGATGCTGAACAGGTTTCAGCAGAGTTTCCAGACTAAGATAGACTAAGATGCACTAGTAAGAAAGGCCTGGTGATCAATTTCTGAAAATCAGCCAATGAAAACCTTATGGATCACGATGGTCTGAACTGCAACCAATCATGGTGATGACACAAGATCAGGCAGTTGTGCATGGTGTCTTCATAGTTGGGACCCACTCAGTGCCAGCTAACGACAACAACAACAAGTATTTTGCCCAAAGTCATACATATTAGACCCAGGATTTAACCTAGGGCTCTATTCCTGTTTACTTATGAATTATCTTAATATCCTTGATTTCACAAGGGGTAGAGCAGAGTCTGGATAAAGAAAGCAGATGGTGTCAAAAATACTGAGGATGCTCAACATCCCTGGGAGTATACCAGAAAAGTCCACATTGTTGCTACATAGAAGAATCCTAGAAGGTATTATGAATGCAGCTGCAAGTTGACTTCCAGAATTTTACAACTTCACTGTATTTGTCTCCTTTCTCACCTTACTCTTGCTGTTCTTTTTTACCTGAGATGCTGTACAACGGTCATTACTTTGCTTAAAGGATCATTGCAAACTCTTCTTCCTCAATAAAATTGCCTTGATTCAGGAACAGACTACAATATCTTCTTTAAATCCTTCAAGAGTTTTCTTCATACATTTATTCCGTCACTTCATACGTATTCAACTTATACTAAGGGCATTTAGTTAATTATCCAAGCACTTACCTGTAAAACATGAACAGTGATAACTAGTGTAGTTGAAAACCTTTAAAAGAGGGATAGTATGCATATCTTACAATGTTATTAGGAATAAACAAAAGATGAATAAACATATTTTGTAGAATATAATATGCTATGCAAATATAAGCATATGCTATTATTGATATTAAGAACTCATGGTATAATATCATGTCTAGGAATTTTGGCTCTAGCTCTGGGACCCATGTTAAAACCCAGCTCCATCACTTACTTACTTTATAATCTTAAGAAAATTATATAACCACTATGTGTCACAAAGTCTCCATCTATAAAATAGGGACAATAAAGGAAACTACTTCATAGGTTGTTCATTCATTCTTTCAACAAATACTCATTGAGGATCAGGTAGTGGTCTGGGCGCAGATTCAATAAACTGATATTTATAATGCACGTAGAAAAGCAGTTGATACATAGTGAACTCCCAATAAAGGTTAGATATTTATTTCCCTATTAATTTAAGAGAACTTCCTTGAATGTAGGTGACAGTTAAAATATGGCTATTGAAATTCATATTAATTATAATTTAGGAATATGTCAAACGGTATTTTAAATTCTCCAAAAAGGTATGTCAAATAGCCATTATCTTCTCATACGTTCTTGTGAGAATGGGATAGATTCAGTCCCTATTAAAAATCCAACAAAGTATACCTGCCTCACCCAATATCTTTACCCTGTGGCAGGAACCAATTTTGAATTATACAAAATGTAGTACTTTTAATCAACCTTAAAAATATGCGATTAATGCTTAAACCATGATTCATATGAAGTACTTAAATATTAAAGAAAGTCAAAATCCTTTCTGACAGGGTCTGACCTTTATGCTTATCTATTCCTAAAATACATATTGCCTATCAACCAAAGCTTTAATCACTTTCTCATTTCAGATATTGAAAGAGAGATTCCATTAAATCAAGTAAAGTTCATCTGTCTTTGAAATATAGATTATTTACCTGCACTCTGTAAGGAAGCAGAGATTGGAGAGCAAACTCAATAGAGGCACCTTTCTCTCTACTCTTTCAAAGTAATAAGTAAGCAGTCAAAAAGATTAAGGATGATTATGTTCAACTCTCAAGAACTGAATTCCAAACCAGATATGAAATGCAATTCCAGTACTCAAGAGTAGGGTCCATATATTGAAAAAGAAAGGAAACATTCAGCTTCTCTGTGTATTCTTTTGAAGTACTTATGAAATATATTCAGGTTAAAACACCAACAGAAGCAACAAAAAATAAGTAGGACTGTGTATTTCATCTGAAATTTTTTTAGAAAAGTAAATTGTTATTGGATGGGAATTTAAATTTCTAAGCCAATGTGAAGCATTTCTTTGCTCTAAAGTTTCCATTTGTCTTATTAAATAGATTAGGAACTCCCTAGGGGAAATTTAGTCCTAATGGAAATGTGGGTCATTTAATTCATGCATGTTTCTTTTAAAAAAAAGAATGATTTCAATTTTCTTAAGGGACCAAAGATGGTTGTTTTTAAATCCTTATTACTAATAGTGCTGTTCATTACATGGCTAGTTTCAGGTATCTTACAAGCATGTAAAGTCATTAACACATAAATGCTGGAAAGATTAATATGTCTTAGAAAACATCTAGCAACAAGATGGGTCCATTAAGAGACTGCCACCCTCCTATCTATTTAAATCTCATCCCTGCATCAAGTCTACTTGATCAAATCTTCTGAAGAACTTTAAACCAGGATGATCTGATTCTGAGAGTGCTCACTATACTTCCTGCTCTCTTGTATAACAGCCCTTTAAAATATACTTTCTTGTTCTTCCACTGTTTAATGGAACTTATCAGAATTTATTATCTTTCAAGAGACGATATCTCTTCCTCTTGCCTTGCTTTATAAAGTGTAAGTTGTTCTGAACTCTAACCCTTATCATCCCTCGCCTGAGTGCAAAATGGCATGGTGGACTTCTTTCCATGAACTATCATCTCAATGTTTCCAGATATACTTTCTAGATATATGATCAGAATTTCTGCCACTTACAAGCTTCTTGTTGCAGAAATGTGATTTTGGCAAGGAGCCCTGGTGGTGCAGTGGTTAAGAGCTGGGCTGCTGTTATGGATTCAATCGTGTCACCAAAAAATATGTATCAACTTGGTTAGTCCATGATTTCCAGTATTGTGTAGTTGTCCTTCATTTTGTGATTAATTTTCCTATGTGTGTAAATCTTATCTCTGCCTGTGGTCAATGAGGCAAGATTAGACTACACTTAAGAGGATTAGGGTGGGATGTAACATCCTTGCTCAGTTCACATCCCTGATCCAATGTAAAGGGATTTCCCCTGGGGAATGGCCTGCACCACCTTTTATCTTACAAGAGGTAAAAGGAAAGAGAAACAAGTAGAGAATGGGGGACCTAATATCACCAAGAAACCAGCACTGAGAGCAGAGCATGTCCTTTGAACCCGGGGTTCCTGCGTGGAGAAGCTCCTAGTCCAGGGGAAGATTGATGAGAAGGACTTTCCTCCAGAGTTAACAGACAGAGAAAGCCTTCCCCTGGAGCTGATGCCCTGAATTTGGACTTATAGCCTACTAGACTGTGAGAAAATAAATTTCTCTTTATTAAATCTATCCAATTGTGGCATTTCTATTACAGCTGCACTAGATAACTAAGACAGCTGCTAACCAAAAGATCAGCAGTTTAAATCCACTATCCCCTCCTTGGAAACCCTATGGGGCAGTTAGTTCTACTCTGTCCTACAGGGTCGCTAAGAGTCGGAACTGACTTCACAGCAATGGGTTTGGTTTTATTTTGGACCAATACTTATAAAAACAAAAAACTCATTGCTGTCCAGTTGATTCTGACCTGTAGTGAACTTGTCTTCATCAGCATCACATTTAAAATCTTTCTCCCCAGTATTGTTCACTGTTGTGGCATAATCAAGATTACCTCATCACTACTTAGCAGTTCATGGGGTGTAGAATCCCTGCAGGTTTTAGTCTTCTAGAACTTACATACTCCAGATGTCAGGAATTTAGGAGAATGGAATGTTCTTCAGAAGTGAAGGCAAAAAACAGACACTGGATTAACACTGTTTGGTGTGCAGTGTGTTGGAGGCTTGGGAAGAAGAAACAAAGGAAACAGCCACCAATGGTGACTTGTCCAAAGGATTTAGAGTGTGTCTAAATTGAAGGCTCAATTGTGCATGTTTTCATTGCGAATTATATATACTGGAAGTGAGATTAAAAAAAAAAAATAATAATAGTTTAATTTGTAAAGGCAATTCCAGTTACAGTAATTAAAAAAAATTCTTACCAAGTATACATAATTGCCATGCAACAAGATTATGCTTACGTGTAATTTTGTATGTCAGATTTACTTATTAAATTTTATTTGTAGTCAAGCCTGAGCTCACCCTAGTGCTCTTATTAAATGGTCATGAGCTTACAGTTTTAAATGAATGGGTCATTTTTATTGTGCAATATTAACTTCATTTTAAAGCTATAAAGTCTACCAAAATTTTCGAAAAGTAGGTAGGTGGGAAGGTGGCTCTATGTGAAATTTTTGCCACTGTAAAATGAATGTGTGCATAATTAGTAGTATATTCGAATGAGGGAGAAAATACGGCATTTTCTTTTTCTCAGGGCTCAGAAATTTCAATCATGAGAAAATATCATTCTTGGAAAATAATGCAATTAAGTAATTTTTTTCATCATATTTTGATTCTTTTATATATTCCAATACTGTTTTCAAAGTTAGTCAAGTGTTTTTATGCATTTCCATTACACGTTTAAAATTGGAATCTCAAGACTATTCTGACAAATATTCTAGTTTGCTAAATTTTCAAACATTACAAATATTTTAAATATCTACAGATTATTTCAATGATCACAAATATATTCCTGAATGAGCCCAGATTTGGAACCAGTTTGCTGAAGGTACTTTATGAAAAAAGAAAAAAAGAAACAAAAAAATATGGAACACCTTCAAGAATTTACATGTCATCTTTGTTCAGGGGCCATGCTAATCTTCTATATTCCCAATTTTAATATATGTGTTGCTGAAGCAGCACCAGTAAGTAATTTTTAAAATTCTATTAAAGTCAACTTGCTGTTTTATTATTTACTAGGCTTATATGGACCTTTTTTTCCCCTCAGTTCCATTGTTATTATAATGTGAATTATGTATTTTGCTCTGAACATTTTTTTTGAACTATAAAATTGCACAGAGTAGCCATGGAGTTGGATTAAGACATGATAACAATTGACTAGACTTATTTGTAAACAGTATTTCAGTGCATAGCAAAGTGTCTCTTCAGAATAACTAAGCAGGTTTCACTTTCATGATTATAATTAAAAATGGAAGAAATTGCTAGCAGTCTTCAGGATTATATAAATATTTAATGTTGGAAATGTAAATGTTTGGTGTATATATTATTTTCTGGTGCAAATTCCCAATTTTTCAGCATCCACGATGCATAAGCAATATGCAAATAGTAAACAGACTTAAATTATAGGGAGAAAAATCTTTAACACACCATGGGGCCAGAGAAATTTACCATGCTTAGAGTTCCCTGATGAATGCTGATGTTTTACTCTTAATCAATTGCAGCAGGTAAGAGGAACAGCATTTTGTAAGCTAAGTGGGAACGGGTATCTTTTTTATAATGTATGTCCATTACTTTTATTTCATATATCAAAAGCAGTATATTAAAAGGAGTTACTTCAACATGCAGGAAATAGAATTCTTTAAAATAAAGCTGAGAGAATTTCCATGTTTCACACTTCAGTCTCTTACCTTGAAAATGAAGACTGGGAACAGAGTAGGTTATTGCAGTGTGGCTGAGAAGGAACAACAAGTAACTCCTTGATTTTATTTCCTTCTGCCATTGACACAGCATCTGAATTGCTGCCAGTTCCAGGCTTATTGCTGCAGCATTGTGATTTTGGCACTCCTCCTAATTGTTATCATTGGTGCAGTGGTTAAGAGCTATACAGCTAACCAAAAGGTCAGCAGTTCAAATCCATCAGCCCCTCCTTGCAAACCCTATGGGACAGCTCTACTCTGTCCTATAGGGTTGCTATGAGTCAGAATTGACTGGACAGCAATGGTTTTGTTTTTTTAAACTGTTATCATAGTGAAAGTAAAGGCTTACAGGGCAGTGGCACTTGTGACCATCAACATCACTTTTAGAATCTTTTTCCCCATTCCTTTATTCTCACTGACAAATGCCAGATTTCTTGGGGTCTAAATAGAGTACGAGGCCTACAGATACAATATAACACTTCTTTTTATTGTAAATACTTCACAGGCTCTGTAATCAGAAAGGCCTGGAAATGCATTCACGTTACTCTTGTAGGTCTCTTTTCCTATAGGAAAGGAGGTAGATTATTCCATGCAGTGTCATATCCTAAAAAAAAAAACACAGACCCAATTACAAAAGGGAGCATAGTGACTTCTATAACTGCTATATGGAGAACACTCATCCATTGGGATGAATACGCACTAGGAACACATCTGACTTCCTATAAAGAATCGAGCTGATGTGATCGGTTAAACAGTTCAGCACCCAATTCTCTTCCCTAAGTTATCTGGCTACATCAGGTGAAAGTGGATTTAGGCTAAATTATAGAGATAGTTGACTTAATCTGACATGTCACTTTGTATGATTCCATAGATTTAAAAGCTCACAAGACTGGTTTTCAGAACCCATTAATTTCATGAGAATGGTACAACATAGACATGAAGAATCTAAAATCAGTGCAAGACACAAGGTCATCCAATGTTTTGGCCAAATTTCTAAATATTATATATTAACCTAATTATATATATAATCCATCCAAGTTGAGATCTTACTATTTATTCCTTACCCAACAGTTCAAAAATGTTTGTGCTATAAAGAATCACCAGTTTAAAAAAAAAAAATGCTGAATACTTTATAGATTCTTGGACTCCACACTTGGAAATTCTGATTTAGTGTGTCTGATGGGAGATCTAAGAATCACTTTTTGCAATTAGCACCTCACCACTCTCCGGCTAAAGTAGATCTAATAAACATTGACAATTTAGTGTGTTAGCAAATGCTGGATCTATAATAGACATTCAAATAATTATTTAATTATGCCAAAAAATGGCTAAATTAGCACACTCATGGCTTGAAAGTTACATTTGTGTCCTGTTTTACCCTGCCGTCAGTGAATACATCCTATAAAATTAAACATCTTCCAGATTCTGTTTTCCTTTGCCTGCAATATTCATTATTTTTTAACGAATAGAGAATAGCATCCAAACTTTATACTCTTTCATACTCTGGATACAGTGAAATTTTCTTTGCTATTTTCCACTATCTTATGACACATATACTTTGTACATAAACCAATTTGAACAATTACTGTACCTTTTAATGTAGTACATTTTTGTAGCATGTTAGAGTCTCTGACTATAATCTCTTTCATTTCTGTCTTTTGAAATCTTGCCCCATCTACCAGGACCCACCCTAAATATCACCTTCTCTGGTGTTTAACCCCTCTCATTGTATTTCATGCCACTTAGGAAATTATCCCTTTTTTTCTAATGTTGAAGATCTTCATGCAATATCTAATAGCCTCTATTTGAAAAAGAGCCACTTGAGCTGTGCTGTCTAACATGTAGCCACTAGCCACATACAGCTATTTAAATTTAAATTATTTGAAATTAAATAACATTAAAAATTCAGTTTCTCAGACACATTTCACCTGGGCAACATAGATATAGAATACTTCCATCATTGCAGAAAGTTCTGTTGGATAGTGCTGCACTAGAGGGTTAAGAATCTATCTAATGAAGTTGTTTTTCTCCCCATATGGATTTTAATCTAGTTCACTGATTAAGGTATAGTAATAAAATATTTGTTGTTATTGAACAATGGTAGCCCTCACACCCCCAAAACTTCCAAGGGAGATTCTATATAATCACACATTCTTTCCAATGCATATGTTTATTGTTTAGTAGATGTTACACATTAGAGCACATTTGAATCATCAGGAGGGCTTGTTAGAACACAGATTATTGGACTCCACCCGCAGAGCTTCTTCTTCACTAGTTCAGAGTTGGGGATTCCAACAAGTTTCCAGGTGATGCAGACACTGCCAATCTGGGGAACAGAACTTGAAAACCACTCGCTTAGTGTATTCATATATTTGTTTTCCAAATTCTTTGGCAATTGGTGATTATTTTCTTTGAGCTTTGTATCTTATACCTGGAAACACTGATTTAAGCAGAGTATTTAACTAGACAGCAGTCAATTCAATTAAACATGTAGTTAATGAATGCTTAAAACCATCAACCTGTTGTCATCAAGTCAATTCTGACTCATGGCTATCCCATGTGCATCAGAGTAGAATTGTGCTCCATAGGGCTTTTAAGGCTGTGAGCTTTTGGAAGCAGGTGTCTTAAATAATATCACTGGCTTAGCATATGTTAGAGATGGACTAAATTAGAGCAAAACCTATGCCATGAGTTTTCCTTCACATTATACATTCTTAGCTTAAACTACAAATAAAATTAAAAAGAGGACCATGTTTTATTAGGGTTCTACAGATAACTTGAGCTAGAAAAAATTGAACTTTATTACCAATTTTTATTTTCTAAATATTAAGTGACAACCTTTTTTAAAAAATGGGAAAGTGATACAGGTAGAGCCTTTGAACAAAATACCAGAGCTATTGGAAATCCAGGAAAGATTATGGGCTTCCCTTTAGAGATACAACTATTGAGGAACTGAGTAATGTCAGTTAGGAAAGGTAGATGGATGTCACCTCCCTTTATACTTTCTTTTCTCCAGGGCAATCACGCACATCGAAGGGAGAGAATGAACAAGTACTTGGAATGCCTCGTAAAATTACTAAATCATTCAGATATGACCTATGTTATCCTACTGTGTTTCTTTTTTCCCCAAGACAGTTATAATTAAATTAATCTTGATGCCAAAACAAATGTAGCAAAATGGGTCAGAATCTTCATAAACTTTTAACAATCTGACAATAAATTAAGAAATTGACTAATACCTCTGTAGTGGTTGTAACATCTGGGACTAAAGGAGAGAAGATGAGAGCAGCAAAACATGTTGTTCCTTAATTGCTCTGTGGACTTTTTCTATAGTTGATCATCCTCCCAATCCAATTTAAGTAAATCATCGAGCATATGGTTTGTACTTAATATAGAGCATCTGTGGTACTCACTGCTACACATATTTGCCACAGGTGTCTGATTTTGGACTTGTCATATGGACAGATGGGATTTTTCTGTCTCTCTTTTTTTACTGATAGTGAAGGAAGGGAGTTAACCATAACTACTGTTGGGACAGTTCTGCTCACATCAGTAAGCTTCCTCCAGCATAAAATGAGAGTTAGTGCTTATACTCACTTATCTTTTCTTATTCAGATGAACTAATCAAAGTTATGCTAATAAAAATGTCGTAGCTGGTTCATTTCAGAACATAAGATAAAACTTCTATATTATATTCTTTGGATAGACATCTTAATTACCTTTATTTACATTAATCATTATTGTGAATTGCTAATATTATAAATCAATTATTATGAACAGGACACTTGTTGAGTAGGTTCCAGCTATTTTAATCTTATCAACACTCCTATGTTGTTTTTGGGAGCCCTGGTGGTGTAGTGGTTAAGAGCTTGGCTGCTAACCAAAACATCGGCAGTTCAAACCCACTAGCAGCTCCGTAGAAACCCTATGGGGCAGTTCTACTCTGTCCTATAGGGTCACTATGAGTCAGAACTGACTCGAAGGCCCCTAACAACAACAACATGTTTTTGTTGTTGTTGTTAGGTGCTGTCAAGTTGGTTCTGACTGATAGCAACCCTATGTACAACGGAAGCAAGCATTGGCTGGTCCTGCACCATCAATTTTAAAGATGGGTTTATTGTGGTGCAATACGTTTGGCAAAGGTGAAACAATAAGAGATGGAACTTAGACTTGAAACAAGGCTGTTTTGTTCCTAAATCCATGCTTTTAGACGTTATACTCTACTACTTTTCTTTTGGCAAAAGTGATTTATAGAGTTAGACTGTTTTTGTAGATTTATTTTGATTTCTTTATCAATGCCATTGTAAATATCAAATTTAGATGTTTATTGTGTATTAATTAATACTTTTTATATCCAATCAAATTATAGCGGTAACGGTGGTAGCGATAGGTAGGATTGCATAGGGGTGAGTAGTTACACAGTGAAACTTTTGGAGTAGAGAGCATATTCTTGCCTGTGGAAGGATGTTTTAACTATGAAGGATTTGATAAGACGGGAGAAAATAGACAAGGACGAATAACATTAGTACATATACAGTACATATACATTTCCCTCCAAGGTATCCTCAATAGGAGAGAGCTATGTTTCTAAGAGAAACAGAAACTCCCAGGACCTGTACTGAAGGCATGCGCTAATCAAATCAAAACCAAACCAGTGTGGTGGGGCTAAGATGGCAGAATAGTCAGATACTTCCTGTGGTCCATCTTAAAACACAGACCTGAAAAAACAAGTGAATCGATTATACATGACAATCTAGCAGCCCTGAATATCAAGGCAAAGTTGAAATCTGACTGAGAGGCAGGGAAAGGGACAGATGGTTCAGAAGCAACGAGGAGTTGCCAGACCTGACCCGGTGGGAACTGGCACCCTGCAGGCTGGATCAGCTGACATGCGCGGTGAGGCAAGCAGTGGTGCTCAGGACTCGTTTTCCACACTGGTAGACACTGAGTGGCGGAGAGTCTGCTCAAGCCTCCAGAACAAGTGAAAAGCGGCGCTCAATTGGCAAAAGATAAGTACATGCGTCTAAACTACCAAGAAGATCAAAAAAACACCCCCTTTGGAAAAAAAACTCTCTCCCATTTACTTGCCCACTCTTCACTCTGCACTGGGTCCCAGGCAGACTTCAGAAATTGCCACGTCCCCTGGGCTGGAAGTACTACCCATTGTGCACCCTGAGCCATTCTCCAGGCCTTGGAGAGGGAACAAATTCACAAACAAGAAAAAATAATCTGCCAGCTTCTCTAAACCAGTAACTTAGCATAGGCACAGCTACTTTGCCTAGGCATAGGCCTAAGGGGCCCATGGAATTTGAATACCCTTTACCTCTGCATAGACTTGTGTGGGCCTATATCAACAGTGTAGGCCTTTATTAGCACACTACAACAGGGTATATATCTGAAACCTAGCTTCACTGTATCAGCCATGTGGTGAAGTGGCAAGTTTGTGACATTTTACACCACTCTGCCCATTAAGCAGGACTCTCACGTACCCACCTCAGGGGCCTAAGGGCTGGTGGCTCCACCCACACCACCTAGCCACCCACAACAGGGGTCCAAGAATAAGTGGTGCCTCACAGTCCCTACAGCCAGCAGCACTGGGTGCCCATAGTCTAGCTGCAAAACCCACCCACCTACATGCTGTAGGGAACTGGGACATGCTTTCCTCCCAGACACTCAGGGGCAGCTGTCAGTTACTTGCCATGCTTAGTGCCAGACCCCTACTGCAGTCAGATCCCTGTGCCTACACCAATCACCCATGCCTGTCTAGGGCTGTGGGTGAGAGCCTGCACCACACACTTGGTGACTGAGTACCTAGACACCTAAGCTGAATCTATACAAGAAAAGTAAATGGACTCCTGGGCTCACATACCTAGTAACAGATCTAACCACCTGGTGACAGGACATTACAGCTTCAAGGGCACCAATAATCAAACTAGCTCACATGAGCAGCCTAATTGGGCATATCAAAACAAAACAAAACAAGAAACTAGGACTCAGTAAGCAAACATAAAATAAATAATTATAATAACTTACTGATGGCTCAGAGACAACAGTCAATATCAAATCACATAAACAGGCAGACCGTGATGGCTTCAGCAGGGTCCCAAAACAAAAAATCAAGAAATCTTCCTGAGGAAGAGAGCTTCTTGAAATTACCAGAAGTAGAATACAAAAGATTAATATACAGAATTCATCAAGAGATCAGGAAGGAGTTCATGCAGAACACAGAGCAAGTCAAGGGATGCTCAGACAAAGCAATAGAGGAACTTAAGAAGATTAGATAAGAGCATAATGACAAATTTAACAGGCAGCAAGAATCCATAGACAGACAGCAAACAGAAATCCAGAGGAGTAACAATAAAATTTCAGAATTAGACAATTCAATAGAAAGTCATAAGAGCAGAATTGAGGCAATGGAAGTCAA
>NW_004444286.1:196120-204290 GCF_000243295.1 Trichechus manatus latirostris | reverse complement strand
GGGGGGGATAACAGAAAATACAGAGAGAATTGTTGAAGATTTGTTGGCAGAAAACTTCCATGATATCATGAAAAATGAGAAGATATCTATCCAAGATGCTCATTTAACCCCACACAGGGTAGATACCAAAAGAAAGTCATCAATACATATAATAACCAAACTTGCCAAAACCAAAGATAGAGAATTTTAAGAACAGCTAGGGATAAATGAAAAATCATCTACAAAGGAGAGTCAATAAGATGAAACTCGGACTGCTCAGCAGAAACATGCAGGTGAGAAGACAATGGGATGACATATATAAAGCCTTGAGGGGAAAAAAAATTGCCAGCCAAGAATTATATATTCAGCAAAACTGTTTCTCAAATTTGATGGTGTAATTAGGGCATCTCCAGATAAATAGAAGTTTAGGGAATTTGTAGAAACCAAACCAAAAGTACAAGAAGTACTAAAGGGAGTCCTCCAGTTAGAAAATAAATAATGTCAGATAAAAACCCAAGACTAGAACACAGGACAGAAAAACCAGATATCAACCCAGCTAGGGAGGACACAAAAATAAAGCTTGAAAATAGGGAAAAAGAGGTGTCAATATGTGAAATATGACAACATTAAAATAAAAAAGATGGACTAAAAAATGTCCTAGATGCTTCATATGGAGAGGAAAACAAGGCAATATAAAGAAATAAAAGACTGCTTTAAACTTAGAAAAATAAGGGTAAATATTAAGGCAACCACAAGAGAAACTAACAATCCTACACATCAAAATAAAAAACAAGAAAACAATAAAGATTCAGCAAATACAAAGTCAACAACAGTGAAAAAGATGTAAAGAAAATTCATAAAGAAAAATGACTCAGCACAAAAAAATTAAGTGGAACAAAGAAACTGTCAACAACACACAAAAAAAGACATTAAAATGACAGCACTAAACTCCTACCTATCAATAATTATACACTGAATGTAAATGGACTAAATCCACTAGTAAAGAGACAGAGCGTGGCAGAATGGACAAAAAAAAAAATTGTCCAACCATGCTACCTGCAAGAGACACACCTCAGACATAAAGACACAAACTAAAACTCAAAGGATGGAAAAATAATATATCACACAACACTCAAATAAGAGCAGGAGTAGCAATATTAATCTCTGACAAAACATTAAAATAAAATCCACCACAAAGAAAAAGGAAGCACACTACGTAATGATTAAAGAGTTAATACACCAGGAGGACATAACCATAATAAATATTTACGCACCCAACAACAGGGCGGCAGAATACATACGACAAACTCTAATGGCATTGAAAAGAGAGACAGATAGCTACCCGATAATAGTAGGAGACTTCAACACACCACTTTCAGTGAAAGACAGAACATCCAAAAAGAAGCTCAATAAAGAAACAGAAGGTCTAAATGCCACAATCAACCAACTTGATCTCAGATAAATATACAGAACACTCCACCCAACAGTAGACAAGTATACTTTCTTTTCCAACACACATGGAATATTCTCCAGAATAGACCACATATTAGGCCATAAAGCAAGCCTTAACAGAATTTAAGCTTTGAAATATTGCAAAGCATCTTTTCTGACCATAAAGCCATAAAAGTAGAAATCAATAAGAAAAAAAGCAAGGGAAAAAAAAAAAAAAAAACACATGGAAACTGAACAACACCTTGCTCAAAAACTACTGGGTTATAGAAAAATCTAAGAGTGGAATAAAGAAATTCACAGAATCAAAAGAGAATGAAAACACATCCTACCAGAACCCTGGGGACACAGCAAAAGATGTGCTCAGAAGTAAATTTATAGCAATAAATGCACACATCCAAAAAGAAGAAAAGGCCAAAATCAAAACATTAACCCTATAACTTGAACAAATAGAAAGAGAGCAGCAAAAGAAGGGCTCGAGCAGCAAAAGAAACCCTCAGTCTCCAGAAGAAAGCAAATCATAAAAATTAGAGCAGAATTAAATGAAACAGATAATGGAAAAACAACTGAAGGGGTTAACAGGACCAAAAGCTGGTTCTTCGAAAAGATCAACAAAGTGATAAACCATTGGCCAAACTGATTAAAGAAAAATAGAAATAGAAGCAAATAACCCGAATAAGAAATGAGATGTGCGATATCACAACAGACCCAGCTGAAATTAAAAGAATCATAGCAGAATACTATCAAAAATAGTACTCTAACAAATTTGAAAACCTAGAGGAAATGGACAAATTTCTAGAAACTCACTACCTACTTAAATTAACACAAATAGAGGTAGAACAACTAAATAAACCCATAACAAAACAAGAAATTAAAAAGGTAATTTAAAAACTCCCAACAAATAAAGCCCTGGCCCTGACGGTTTCACAAGAGAATTCTACCAAACTTTCAGAAAAAAGTTAACATCACTACTACTAAAGGTATTCCAGAGCATAGAAAAGATGGAATACTCTCAAATTCATTCTATGAAGCCAGCATAACCCTGATACCAAAACCAGATAAAGACACCACAAAAAAAAAGAAAATTACAAACCAATATCCCTCATGAACATAGATGCAAAAATCCTCAACAAAATTCTAGCCAAAAGAATTCAACAACATATGAAAAAATAATTCACCATGACCAAGCGGGATTTATACCAGGTATGCAGGAATGATTCAACATTAGAGAAACAATCAATGTAATCCATCACATTAATAAAACAAAAGACAAGAACCACATGATCTTATTAATTGATACAGAAAAGGCATTTGACAAAGTCTAACACCAGTTCATGATAAAAACTCTCAGCAAAATAGGAGTAGAAGGGAAATTCTTCAACATAATTAAGAGCATTTATACAAAGCCAACAGCCAACATCATCCTAAATGAAGATAGTCTCCAAGCATCCCCCTTGAGAACAGGAACCAGACAAAGATGCTCTTTATCACCACTCTTATTTAACATTGTGCTGGAGGTCCTAGCCAGAGCAATTAGGCTAGCAAAAAGAAATAAAGGGCATCCAAGTTGGTAAGGAAGAAGGAAAAGTACCCCTGTTCTCAGATGATATGATCTTATACATAGAAAACCCAAAGAATCCACAAGAAAACTATTGGAACTAATAGAAGATTTCAGCAAAGTATCAGGATACAAGATAGACATACAAAAATCAGTTGGATTCCTCTACACCATCATAGAGAACTTTGAAGAAGAAATCATCAAATCAATACCATTTACAATAGCCCCCAAGAAGATAATACATTTAGGGATAAATCTAACCAGAGACTTAAAAGTCCTATACAATGAAAACTACAAGACACCACTGCAAGAAACCAAAAGAGACCTGCATAAGTGGAGAAACATACCTTGCTCATGGATAGGAAGACTCACATTGTGAAAATGTCAATTCTACTCAATGTGATCTACAGATTTAATGCAATCCCAATCCAAATTCCAATGACATTTTTTAATGAGATGGAGAAACAAATCACCAACTTCATATGAAAAGGGAAGAGGTCCCTGATAAGTAAAGCATTACTGAAGAAGAAGAACAAAGTGGAAGGTCTCACACTACTAATTTTAGAACCTATTATACTGCCACGGTACTCAAAACAGACTGGTACTGGTACAACAACAGATGCGTAGACCAATGGAACAGAATTGAGAATCCACATGTAAAATCATCCACCTATGAGCAGCTGATATTTGACAAAGGCCTAAAGTCCGTTAAATGGGGGAAAAGACAATCCCTTTAACAAATTATGCTTGCATACTGGATATCCATCTGCAAAAAACTGAAACAAGACCCATACCTCACACCATGCACAAAAACTAACTCAAAATGGATCAAAGACCTAAATATAAATTCAAAAATGATAAAGATCATAAAAGAAAAAAATAGAGACAACACTAGGGGCCCTAATATATGGTATAAACAAAATAAAAGCCATAAGTAACAATGTACAAACACGAGAAGAGAATCTAGATAACTGGGAGCTCCTAAAATCAAACACTTATGCTCATCAAAAGACTTCACCAAAAGAGTGAAAACACAACCTACAGACTAGGAAAACATTTTTGACTATGACAAAACTGATCAAGGTCTAATCTCTAAAATCCACAAGATAATGCAAAACGTCAACAACAAAAAACAAATAATCCAATTAAAAAATGGACAAAGGATATGAACAGGCTCACCAAAGAAGACATTCAGGCAGCTAACAGATACATGAGGAAATACTCACACTCATTAGCCATTAGAGAAATGCAAATCAAAACTTCAATGAGATACCATCTCATCCCAACAAGGCTAGCATTAAACCAAAAAATACAAAATAATAAATGTTGGAGAGGTTATAGACAGACTAGAACACTTATATACTGTTGGTGGGAATGTAAAATGGGAAATTAAATTGGAAATTAATTTGGTGCTTCCTTAAAAAGCTAGAAATAGAAGTACTATCCGATCCAGCAATGCCATTCCTTGGAATATATCTTAGAGTAATAACAGCCGTTACACGAGTAGATATATGCACACCAACGTTCATTGAAGCACTGTTCACAATAGCAAAAAGATAGAAACAACCTAGGTGCCCATCAACTGACTAATGGATAAACAAAACAAATTATGATATATTCACACAATGGAATCCTACACAACGATAAAGAACTACGATGACTCTGTGAAACATCTCATAACATGGATGAACCTGGAAGGCATTATGCTGAGTGAAATTAGTCAGTCGCAAAAGGGCAAGTATTGTATAAGACGACTATTATAAGAAATTAAAAAAAGGTTTAAACATGGATGAAAATATTCTTTGATGTTTACAAGGGTGGGGAGGAAGGGAGAGGGGTATTCACTAACTAGACTGTAGACAAGAGTTATCTTAGGTGAAGGGGAGGACAACACACACTACAGGGGAAGTCAGCACAACTGGACTAAAGCAAAAGCTAAGAAGTTTCCTGAATACAACCAAACACTTCGAGGGACAGAGTAGAAGGGGTGGGGGTCTGGGGAGCAGGGTTTCAGGGGACATCTAGGTCAATCGGCGTAACAAAGCTTATTAAGAAAATGTTCTTCATACCACTTTGGTGAGTGGCCTCTGGGGTCTTAAAAGCTAGCAAGTGGCCATCTAAGATGCATCAATTGGTCCCAACCTACCTGGAGCAAAGGAGAATGAAGAACACAAAAGACGCGAGGAAAATATTAGCCCAAGAGACAGAAAGAGCCACATAAACCAGAGACTTTCAATCAGCCTGAGTCCAGAAGAACTAGATGGTGCCCATCCACCAGCAATGACCACATTGACAGGGAACACAACAGAGAGTCCCTGATGGAGTAGGAGAAAAGTGGGGTTCAGAACTCAAATTCTGGTAAGAAGACCAGACTTAATGGTTTGACTGAGACTGGAGGGACCCTGGAAGACATGGCCCCTGGACTCTCTGTTAGGCCAAAACTAAAACCATTCCTGAAGTCAACTCTTCAGACGAAGATTAGACTGAACTATAAGACATAAAATGATACTAGCGAAGAGTGTGCTTCTTAGCTCAAGTAGATACATGAGTCTAAATGAGCAGCTCCTGTCTGGAGGCGAGATGAGAAGGCAGAAAGGGACAGGAGCTGGTTGAATGCACATGGGAAATCCGTGGTGGAAAGAAGGAGAGTGCTTTCACAGTATAAGGAGAGCAACTAGGGTCACATAACAATATGTGCATAAATTTTTGTATGAGAAACTAAGTTGAACTGTAAACTTTCACTTAAAGCACAATAAGGGAAAAAAAAAAAAAAAAAAAGACCAGTTGCCACGGAGTCAATTCCTACTCATAAGAATACTGTCTGTATCAAAGTAAAACTGCTTGCTGGGGTCTATAACAGCTGATTTTTCAGAAGTAGATTGCCAGGCCTTTCTCCAGAGGCATTTCTGAGTGGGCTGGAACTGTCTTATTGTTAGTAGCCTAGTGTGCTAGCTTTTTGTACCACATGTCTCTGCAGACATGCCCAGGAATGTCTTTAGAAACTACTGTAGCTTGTACTGCTTGTCTCACCATCATCATGGTACAGTTCATTCCATTCTGTTTATTTAACTCAGTAACTGCTGATTCAAAGTCAGAATTGGGTGTGTCTGACTGATGGGTAAGAAGGGGTTGGAAAGGCAATAACCATCTGTGGGTGAAAGTGAGCTTGACCTCTTGAAGGTGATTATTCCCCAAATACAAGAAAAGGAGTTAAAGACTATACAATCTAACTAAGCAAGCTGATTTTCAGCTAGCCCTGGCCTTGAGTCTTCAATAAGACATTGCACCAGTTGCTGTTTCTGAATAAAGGGGCACATGAGAAAGCCAGAGAGTTCTGTAAGCCTCCATTCATTATTTTACTTCTTACACTGCAATGTTATGCTGGCTCTTCTAATGATAAATCATTCAGCAAGTCCACAGAGGTATTGCTACTAAAGAAATACTGACAGAGAAAATAAACCTATTTCCAGAATAAGTATTTGAATGAAAGTAAAGTGCTTCCCCATTCATGACAGATTGGGTCCCATTATAAAAAGCCACCAGTTGGTTGGCTTGTGTCTCCGGGTTATGCCATTGTGGGAGCTCTGTGTTGATCTCTGTTGTCATACAGGACTTCCAGCATTTGTCAAGTCAACTTTGGTGAAAGAAAGTCCATGCACCCTCTGGCCATCTTTTTCTTGAACTCTTTGATCAAACTTTGGAGCTCCAATGAATAAAAGTAATAATAAAGCTGACATTCACAGAGAAAACCAACTAGTCTTCATGATTAATGGTAACCTACTCCACAATGAGTTCACCTCTTGATAAACAACTACATGGAACAAATACACTCACACTAAAGGCTAATTCTTGAAAGGTACATCATATAATCCTTCCCCAAACACCTTACTAGCACATATCCAATATTGCTTCTTTCTTGTCTCTGACTCTCCAGACAAATATTAGCCACTGTCCAAGAATCTGTGTATTTCCATACCTTGAGACATCTCTCCTCACAGGCAAAGGGGACGACTTTATGTCCTACCATAAATTCTGCTCGCTGAAGATATTTCTTTTCTCCACTGAGTGGGAATATAATATTATACATAGAATTCTACCTTGCTCAGGTAAAAGTATATCATGTAGTAGCATATTGCAGGCCTTGTGTTTTTTTCCATCTTAGCCAACAGGTCACAGGGACTTCTGTATAAAACTGTAGATATAGTATATAGGAAAAGTGGCAGAATAGGAGAATTAGACAACAGTGATCATAAGCCGTCTAGTCAGGATATTTGCTTGTGCCTTCAGTGACTGCCTGGAGTCATCCCATATGCAAACTTCCACGTGATATGGAAAGTACATTACACTTCATAAGTTTGTAGATCAGAGAACATCCAGTCTAGTATGAACAGTGCCCATCATGTGTGTACTGTTAGGTTTCAAGAGTCAGGTTACATGTACTAAACTTCATTGGTAAGAATTGAAAGAAGGGTAAAAATCCTAGAAAATTCAAAGGTTATATCATTGGGGATTGACATAGTCTCTAGCAAAATCCCGCTGCTTCAGGTAAGTGTATTGGCTGGGTCATAAGGGTCAAATAGTAGAGCTGCTTGCACTACAGTATGTATAAGCCAGAGAGCCTTCTTTTTACTCCACATCACTGTTGAAATTGGAAGGCTTTTTCTCTGTTGGTGAAGGAGTTGAAGCAACATGATTCATGATTTAGATGGTTTAGATTGCTTTCCAAAAATAAAGAAGCACTGAGCCTTTTTCTTAGTGGAGATAGAACACATTGTGATACGTTGCTCTTCACACTAGAGTGCATATTATAATGTGCTAATATCACTGAGTTCTCAGAACATTTACTGAAGATCCAGATATGTTCATGTGATTATCTTCTACTATTTGTATTAGCGTATTTTACAAAGACACCACCTATTCCTTTCTGGAAACTCCAAAACAAAATGTTTGGAGTTTAAGCAGTGATAATGTCCAAATTCATGCCTCAAAAAGCTTTACTGGAGAGGACAAAATGGCTCTAGGCAGAAGCAACGCACCGTCCCTCCACAGCAAAGATCCGAAAAACTAAGCCAAACAGATAAAACAGCAATCCTGAAACCCTAAAACATCAAATGAAGAGATAAAGAACTCAGCCAAGCACCAATGGAGTGAGAAAACCGACAAGAGAACTGACAGTGAGGAGAG
>NW_004444286.1:192909-195716 GCF_000243295.1 Trichechus manatus latirostris | reverse complement strand
GCTCCGTGCTCCATCTTTGCTTCTTCCTGAGGGGCTGCAGAGCTCCAATAATTTGCGATACATGCTTCCCCACCTCCACCCCCCCTTCTTCATCACCGCTCGGCTTCCTCAGGTTCCCGCGGCCACAGTCTCTTATCCGGGAAATACCGAGTGCTTGGATTCCACCCGCCCACATTGGCTGGCTCTCTGAGTGCCATTTGTTGCTTTTTCTCCACTTCTTTTGATTTCTTCCTTACCTCTTACCACCTCCCCCTCCTTTTGCTCAAATACCTGGCCCTGTGTGCCATCTTTGCTTCTTCCTGAGGGGCTGCGGAGCTCCGTTCCAGTGTGGACCTCCTTCCTGGTCTGGGCTGCCGAGCTGCTGGTATCTTGGGGCTTTTGTTTGTTTGTTTATTTTTGGGTTGTTTCTTAGTTTTCTTTTCCTTTTCTTGAGTTGGGAGCCCGTTCTGGCTGGACGGTGCTGCACGGCTTGGAGCCTACCTACTTGGTTTGCGCAGACATGTAGAGGGATCGCTGACAGCATTTCTTTTTTCATGGGTTTTCTTTTTTTTCTGTTTTTTTTTTGGGGGGGGGGCTTTTCTTTTTTGTTTTTATTTTTTATCTGTTTTGTTTTCTTTTCCTCCTTTTTGCCTTTTTGTCTTTCTTCATTACTCAGTTTAACGTCTCTCTATACCTTCCTTCTCTTTCTGTTCCCTTAATACCTGGCACTGAATACCTCTATGCCTTCTAGCCAGGCTATACTGCAACAGCTGAGAACAACTTCCCCAGACCTCATAGCTGCACCGGTGGGATCCCTGGGAGCCTTGGTGTTCTTTTTCCTTTCTGATTTTTATTTATTCATTCTTTTTTTTTCTTCCTCTTCCCCTTTTTGTTTTTCTCCATTTAATAGTCTCTCAACTCTCCACTCAAACAGCAAGCTCCCCTAGCATTCTTTTTTGTTTGTTTGTATGTTTTTGGCTCCTGTTCCTCTCTCCTCTCTCCCATATCCATCTTAGCTCCACACATAACAATCTCCCTGCTACATCCTGCCTACCTGCAATGTGTGCTTCACATCACACCACCAAGCAGCACAGGCACGGCCTACTGGAACCTGCCCTGCACTGGTTACTGACCTGCCCTGGGCTGTAGTAAGTGCCACAAACAACCAATCCCAGAAACTCCTCTTCAGCTAGACCTGCCCTGCCGTACCAGTAGGCATCCAAATTAAAACAACAGATGACTTTCCAGTGGAATAAAAGGCACTAGAACTACCTGATAGGGAATTTAAATCTCTAATACTCACAATTCTCCAAGAGCTGAAGCAAAAAGCAGACAAAAATGAGGAAAAAATAGACAAATTCATGGAAAACACAGACAAAAAATTGGAAGAATTCAGGAAAATAATGCAGGAACAAAATGCCAAAATAAATTCACAACTAGAATTTATTCAAAAACAACAATTAGAAATCCAAAAGATAAACGACAAGATTTCAGAATTGGACGGTGTCATAGAAGGGCTGAGGAATACATTTGAAACAGTGGAAGACAGGATCAATGCAATTGAAGACAAACACTTGGATACAACTCTGTTTCAGGAAAACTCAGAAAAAAGAACAAAGAAAAATGAAGAAACTCTGAGAGTTATGTGCGATACAATCAAAAGCAAAAATTTGCAAGTGATTCGAGTTCCAGAACAGGGAGAGAAAATAGAAAACAGAGAAAGGATCATTGAACAACCACTGACAGAAAACTTCCCCAATATAATGAAAGATGAAAAGCTGGCCATCCAAGAAGCACAACGAACCCCATATAGGATAGACCCCAAAAGAAAATCACCAAGACATATCATAATCACACTTGCCAAAAAGAAAGAAAAACAAATCCTGAGAACAGCTTGTGAAAAACAAGAAGTCACGTACAGGGGAGAAACAATAAGACTAAGCTCAGATTATTCAGCAGAAACCATGAAGGCAAGAAGGCAATGGGGTGACATATATAAAACCTTGAAAGAAAACAATTGCCAACCAAGAATAATATATCCTGCAAAACTCTCGTTCAAATATGATGGTGAAGTTAGGTCATTTCCAGATAAACAGAAATTAAAAGAATATGTAAAAACCAAACTAAACTTACCAGAACAATTAAAGGGAGTTCTTCAATCTGAGAACAAACAACTTCAGCTCACAGGCAGAATCTAGGACGCAGGGTCGTACCAGTCAGATACCAGTCTAGGAAATGAACTCTCAAGGACTATCCAAAACCAAAAGAAATACAACAGGGAATCAGAGCAGGTAATCAGTAAATGACAATATCAGAACAATAAAAGAGGGAATAACTGGTGTAGGTATAGAGCCTTCTAATGGAGAGGAAGGCAAGGCGATGCCAAGTAATAATAGACTGCTTTAAACTAAGAAAGTTAAGAGTAAATTTCATGGTAACCAAAAAGAAAGCTAATAAACATACTCATAAAGAGGAAAAACAAAGTCTCAGCAAAAACAAAACCTAAAAAAACAAAAGAAATGAAAACAAAACCTCAGAAACAAAAGTAACTCAGCACAGGAGATTAAGAAGAACAAACAAAACGCCAGCACAACAAAAAAAAGCACTACAAAATGACAGCAACAAACTCACTTATATCAATAATTACACTGAATGTAAATGACCTCAACACACCCATAAAGAGACGGAGAGTGACAGAATGGACAAAAAAAAATAAGGATCCATCAACATGCTGTCTACAAGAGACACACCTTAGAAACAAAGATGTGAATTTATTAAAAGTCAAAGGTTGGAAAAAAATATATCAAGCTAAAACTACCAAAAAAGAG
>NW_004444286.1:190981-192252 GCF_000243295.1 Trichechus manatus latirostris | reverse complement strand
CCCACAGCCACCAGAAGAAAGGAAGTAATAAAGATCAGAGCAGAAATAAATGAAATAGAGAACAGAAAAACAATAGAAAAAATCAACAAAACCAAGTTAGTTCTTTGAAAGAATCAACAAAATCGACAAACCACACGCCAGACTGACAAAAGAAAAACATGAGAGGATGTAAACAACCAAAATAAGAAACGGAATGGGGGACATTACAACAGACCCAGCTGAAATAAAAACAATCCTAACAGTATATTATGAAAAACTATACTCCAACAAATTAGAAAACCTAAAGGAAATGGATAAATTTCTAGAAACACACAGCCTACCCAAACTACAACAAAGTGATGTTGAAAATCTGAAAAGACCCATAACAATAGATTGAAAAGGTAAAAAAAAAACTCCCTGAAAAATAAGCCCTGGCCCAGATGGCTTCACTGGAGAATTCTGCAAAACATTCACAGAAGAGCTTGTACCTGTACTACTCAAGCCATTTCAGAGCATAGAAAAGGAAGCAATACTTCCAAATTCATTCTAGGAAGCCAGCATAATGCTGATACCAAAACCAGGCAAAGATGCCACAAAAAAAGAAAACTACAGACCAATATCTCTCAAGAATATAGATGCAAAAATTCTCAACAAAATTCTAGCCAATTAAATTCAGCATCATATCAACAAAATAATACACCATGACCAAATAGGATTAATACCAGTTATGCAAGGATGGTTCAACATTAGAAAATCAATCAACCTAATCCACCACATAAATAAAAGGAAAGAAAGGAATCATATGATCATCTCGATTGATGCAGAAAAGGCTTTCGACAAAGACCAACACCCATTTCTTGATAAAAAGTCTCAATGAAATAGGTACAGAAGGGAAATTTCTCAACATAATAAAGGGCATCTATGCAAAACCAACAGCCAACATCATTCTTAATGGAGACAGGCTGAAAACATTCCCCTTGAGAATAGGAACAAGACAAGGATGCCCTTTATCACTACTCCTATTTAACATTGTGCTGGAAGTTCTAGCTAGAGCAATAAGACAAGAAGAAATAAAGGGCATCCAAATTGGTAATGAAGAAGTGAAACTGTCCCTGTTTGCAGATGATATGGCACTGTACATAGAAAACCCTAAAGACTCCATGAGAAATCTACTGAAATGAATAGAAAGATTCAGCAGAATAGCAGGATACAAGATCAACATACAAAAATCAGTTGGATTCCTATACACCAATAAGGAGAATGATGAAAAGGAAATCAGGAAAACAATACCA
>NW_004444286.1:175868-188647 GCF_000243295.1 Trichechus manatus latirostris | reverse complement strand
GAATAGCAGCACAATTGGAAGAGCGTAGTCGATGTCACTGAACTGTGCATGTAGAAATTTTAGAAATGGTGTGTCATTGGCTATGTATATTTTCACCAAGGAAAAAACAAAGGTCAAGAAGGGAGAGGGTTGACATGTCATGGGGTTGTTAACCAATGTCATAAAACAATATGCGTACTACTGTTTCATGAGAAACTATTTGTTCTGTAAACCCTCACCTGAAGTACAGTTAAAAAAAAAAAAAAAAGCTTTAATGAAAACATCCACATTGCCACCACTAGGGACAGACCACACCACTTACAGAACCTAAAAAAAAAAAAAAAAACTCATTGCTGTCAAGTCAATTCCGACTAATAGTGACCCTATACTGCACTAATATTAAACTGCATGCTGTTGCTGGAACCGCTGCTTCTCCCATTGTCTGGAAATGGCTGCTGATGCTTTGAACATCCTCTACAGGATGGATGTCACGTAATTTTTTTGTAAATCTCTAAATTCAAATCAAAGTCAGAGACACATACATTGTTTAAAATACCTTAGGATATGTGCTTACACCTTCTGTGACAGAGCTTGAAAAAGTAAGTGTTGAGTACATTCATCTTCTAATGGAGTTTGAAGACTATCTTCTTAAAGTAGGGTCTTCTCCATCCATAGGAAGGGATTGAAATGCTGGGCATCCAGTCCCTCATGGTGCCCCATACTTGTTGCACACAGTTCCCCAGAGATTCCCATATAATTTACTGGCAAATATTATTCACCCAGCTAAAATCCACTCAAGCCAAAATCCCAGGTGTGTGCCCAGACAATTTTTTTAACTCCCTTCCTCCAGTTTCAATCCATCAGCAAGTACTATTGTCTTTGCCTCCAAAATAAATTACTTAGAGCTCCCTATTTCTCTTTATATTCATTGCTGCCACCCAAGATAAAGACATTACCATTCCTTGCCAGACTATGACAATTGCCTTCTAAATAGTCTCCATTTTTTCATTACTTTTCTTGTTAGAATACATTCTCCATATAGGAGATAGATTTATTATTTGTTAAATAATAAATTTCAGGTAACACCATTCTCAACTTAAAAAATAAAAGCAAAGCAAAAAAAAAAAAAAAAGATTAAATTTTCATTCTTTCCAGATTAAATGACTAATTTTTTCCAAGGCCTGCAAAGTCCTTTATGATTTCAATCCTGACTATCTCTCCAAACTTCTTTTATATCATTGTCCTATCCCGTATTAGACACTAGCTACATTGGTCTTCAATCTTTTCTCTTTTCTCTAAGCACAACAAACTCTTTCCATCTCTGTGCCTTTATATTACTTTTTCTTCATTCTGGAATGTTCTTTTCTCAGATTGTTACATAACTGGTTCCTTTTCTTCTCACTCAACTCTCAGGTCAGATATCATTGCCTTAAAGGGATGTACTCTGGCCCCTCAATATGTGATATCCTCACCTCAGCTGTGATAGCTACTCTACAAAGATAGTCTCCAATGAAACACCCCCCCCCCCGCCGCCCCCAGTAGTCATGCTCTTGTGTGGTCTCCTCTCACATTGAATCTGGGCTGGCACTTTAATATGGCAGAAGTGACACTTTGCCAATTCTGGTCTAAAGCTTAAGAAGACCTGGTGGTTTTCATTTTTGGATTTTTGGGGGCCCTGAGGCCCTATATAAGAAATCTTCTTCCATTGCTAGAAAAACCTCATAAAGCGATCATGTACAGAAGCTACATGGAGTAGGGAAGACCCTGAGACTACACGGAAAGAGACCTAGTGACCCCAGTGTCCCAACTGAGCTCAATCTTTCAGCTGTCCCTTCCATGATATGTGATATATGAGTGAGCCATCTCGATCCTTCCCAGTCTAATGGAGCTCCCAGATGACTACTATTGCAACTGATTCCGTGCACATCAGAAGAACTGCCTAGCCAAGCCTAGTCAAACAACAGAATCATGAGAAATGATAAAATGGTTGTAGTTTTATTAAGTTACTAAATTTTTACTTACTACTATTAACTTAAATTTTTATGCAGAAATATTTTACCAAACACCAGTCTTTCTCCTTTTTTATCAGTATTTATCACGAGTTTAAGTTACCTTGCTTATTGATTTATTTGTATTTTTTTTTAATTTTCTACCTCTGTATTGACTTCATTCATTGCTATATTCTCAGTCTCTAAAACAGTCTCCAGCATGGAATAAGCACTCAAAACATATTTGAAAACTGAATGAGTAAATCTGTGTAGAGTATTTAGAATTTAGTAAGCACTATAAATTTTGACTGATTATGATTTTGGTTTCATCTTCCAACATTTTAGTCTATGCATCATCTGCTCTACACATACAGGAATTATTGCTGTTTTCTGAATTTTGTATGCTATTTCACACTATTCATAACTTTTTGCAAGATATTATTTCTGTTTGAAATACTTTTCACCTGCATATTTTGTCTGCACTCTGAACTCATCTTAAAAGCTTAGGTAAGAAGCTACGTCTGCTCTGAAGTCTCCTCTAAGAATATCAGAAAAAGTTGGAAGGCTGGCCTTTTTGCTCCATAGTATTCATGCATATTTCTGTCATAGTATTTAACAACTCATATTTTAAATATCTCTTTCTTGTTTTATCAGTGGACTACTACTATATAATGCCAATAAAAAATCATCCCCAAAAATCAATGACTTAAAGCAACAATCACTATCACCACTCACAGCTCTGAAGATTGATTTGACTGGGAATAGGACAATGTAGGATTAGTTTAGACTTGGCTCCAAGCTGCAGACTGGGTCCAGGTATATTCCATCTGTCTTTCAGTTTCTTGGACAAACAGGATTCACAAATGTGTTCTTCTCATTCATGTAGTTTATGAGCACACCTCAAACCTCTGTTTCTTCACATGTGCTAACATCACATTGACCAAAACAAGTCATATGGAAAAACCCAAGTCAAATGAAAATTCATATAGCAAAGGTATAGATAAGAGGAACGGTGACAAATTGGGGCTGTTAATACAATCTGGAGTACTGGTGGAACAGTGGTTAACAGCTCAGCTGCTAACCAAATCTACCATACTTATCTTTCATAGTTAATTAACTCTATGCTCTTTTCAGACAGAGATGTTCATTTTAATTAGGTGGTAAAGTAACTGATTCATATGATTCATGATGTGATATGAAGCACTCAATAAACATTATTTTATTGAATAAATGTAGCAATAGCTGTACTTTTTATGGCTGAAGCTAGCTGTACATTGACCTAATCAACATTTTAGCATATGACTATAGACTCTTACAGATATGTTATATCCAAATTCAAAATTACAAGTCAGCTCCTTCATTTATGAGCATTAGATGTAAATGATTTTCAAAACACAAATTAACTAGAATTCTACCATAAACCTCAGGAATGGAGGGTTTTAAGTATACTCCAGTTTCTATCTTCCCTTGATGCTCAGCTGAAAATGAGACTAGAGGGAAATTGGCTTAAAAAGCTGAGATTTGATGTTACTGCTTCTGGGATAACGGTCTGAATGGTTCTGGCACATTCCTGTCAGTGTGTTGACTAATGTCCCCTGCATTAATCCCTCTGTCTGCTTTACCTTTCCCTCTATGAACTCTGTTATGACTTAAACATGAAAGGACAAGAGGGCTATCATGACTCATTTAATGAAGGGCATATAACAAACATTTGAGGTCATGAATTTAAAATTTATAAATGGAAACGAATTATACTATTAGAAGGAAAAAAGAGATTGAGCCAAGGATTTTTTTTTAAGTTTTCAGTGAAATATATATTTTAAGAAATGCCTCAGAGATATTTTAGGCTGAAACTTATAAATATGGAGGAATTTCCCAAATAATTATTACAAGCCTCTTCCACAACTCTTATGACATTATTATATAATTATTGTTTACATGTCTCACATTGAACTATGAACATCTTGAAGGAAATGAGCAACTCTTACTTATCTTTGTACATTCAATACCCTATAGGTTTCTGGAAAACAAAATATATTCAATCTGTGGAAAATATTATACCAACTTCAAAATGAGAGACCAATGGGGGAAAATGACAAATCCAACAAAGTAAGATACACGAACTTTGGAATTCTCCCTAAATGGAAATAATTTAAGGGGAAAACTTATATTGTAAACAACTACCTTTAGAGATATAGCCATTTGAGTCATAGTGAAATAATAGTTCATAAAGGATAGAACACAAAGAATGACAGAGTTTTGAACTGCTTCCCCTTTAAATATAATGTACTTTTTTATCATAGAATAATGAACAGGAGATTTATTTGATTTTCTGATCTTATTTTTAGATGCTGTCATGCTAAGGCCAATTATCATCTAGAATAGTTTAAACACCAAACACATTCCAATCTAATCAGAGAGAGATATATTGAACTCTAAAATAATAAACACAAATTCAAGAAGAACTGAGATGAACAAGTACAGAACCACTTTGAAAAAGACCTTGCAGTATAATCACCTATCAAGCCCCCGCTTACATTTCACAGAAGCAATTAATAAAGTCAACAGAAGACTGAGAGGGATCTTTACAAGAGTAGAATGTAAATCAAACACTGTCTTGATATATAATTTGATGATATTCCTTAATAAGAATCAACTTTGTATATGCACAAGAACTTGAAAATTAGAATGATAATGTTTACTGTTTTGAAAATACTATTGTAAATGAATTCTTTAAATATTTTTTACACAACCCTGGTGGCACTATGGTTAGGCACTTGACTGCTAATGGAGAAGTGGGCAGTTTGAACACACCAGCTGCTCCTTCAGGAGAAAAGACCTGATGATCTGCCTCTGTAGCAATTACAGCCTAGGAAACCCTATGGTGCAGTTTTATTCTAACAAAGGATCGCTATGAGTTGGAAACAACTCCACAGCACATAACAACAGTCATAAATTAATCCTCTATGTGTGCACCTAAACAAGGATTAATCTTTAAGGTTACGTATGAATTCTTAGTCTGTTCATGCACCATAACCTTTATGACATAAAAGTAACATATTTTATCCTTTCACTAGTTATCTACCAAATGGAAGGAAGAAAGTACAGACACAGAATATTAAATGTAGCTTGTGTGAAAACAGATATGTGCTATGAGGCTGGACACATTTCAGTGAGAGTATCGGAAGTGCAAAGGACAGTAATTCATATACTAGAAGCTTATTAGTACTGTAACTTAAAAAGAAGAGAATAACTTGAAAGTCAATTGTTGAAAATAAATATTCTTTTAAACACAGCAAGGGAAACTTCAAATGGACAAGAAGGCAGAATGCTGATACTCTTGCTGCCTTGGTCACATCCCAAGGGTCACAAACCCCTTCCTCCCTGATTTTTCCTCCTGCTTCATCATCAGCTTCAACTAATCTCACCTCATGTCACATTGGCTTCCCTTACCTTCCTTTTTCTGTTAGTATTCTTTCATGATCACCTCTACCACCTTTCCTGCCCCAAAGCATTTTTACATTTTGCCTCAAGAAAAGATAGAATATTCGACTGTAATAGTTATGTAAGATTGAACGAATGAATGAATAGATAACTACAGGTCGATAGAGAGATAGATGATATATATATAGAGAGAGAGATAATTAGATAATGTCTGTGATTCATGGAACAGCTATTCAATATATACTTGTTGATTGTTCCATTTATATTTAAGCTTGATCTTTTATATATAGTCAGTATACCTTTGAAACTATTATGTTAGGGTTTTCAAGACTAGATTCCATGTAATAACTCAAAACCCAGTTTATTTTCACATAAGTCAGGAGTTAAGCCCTAATAAAATATTAAAGGACAACTCAGGAAGGAATGCCCCCACAACACACACACATGAACTGCTTCTCCAATCTTCTTCATTCTAAACCAGTTGTCATATACACACAAATAAATGTTGAAATTATTGATTTGTAACAAAGCATAAACAGAATGAACCTAATAAATTTTGTTTATCTCTTTGCAAAGGTTCACCTAAATGGTGCCAGGGAGAATATTTTAATGACAAGAGCATTAATTATATATTGAAAAGTTAAAGTGGAACAGAAAGGAGAAAAGGGAAAAGTGTAGTAAAACTGTTAAGGTCAGCTTTTCCTTTTTTTTTTAATTCTCTTTTTTCCATTCTAAGTTTTATTATATCAATTAGCTTAAAGCAGAATTGACTAACCTGTTCAGTGTCAGATGCCTAGCCCTGCCCTTGCTTTCCCTTCCTCCCTTCCTCACCACCTCTCTCTCTCTTCCCATCTAAAATTTTAGTCATTTGAAATAGTTATTTCATGGATAAGAAGCATTTATAACTTATAATACAGAGAAGTAAAGATAGAGGATTTGATTCACTCCTAAACTTCCTGTGGGTCTAAGACTCAGTGTATACAAGGCCAAGCATTCAGAAACAGTGAAGAAAAAATCAATCAATAGTCCGCGTGCAGCCCTCAAATACCTGGCTGTTTGGTGCTATTTAAATGTAAGAGAAGTTACTGAGCTAGTATCAACAATGCTCTGTTTTAAGACTAACAGTCATTTAACTTCATTTAAGGCTTAAAAAGATATTTAGAATCAATTGCTTTCATATTATATAATAATTTTGACCACTGAACAAAAACATTTTAAAACTTTTTTTTTTACAATAAGTCACAGATATTACAAAGTCGTTTTTTAAAGGCATATTTTTAATTTGATAATAACCACACTATGTTGTACTCAAATATATGACAAATATAAAAGTTTAAATAAATTCTTTTTTACAGTTATAATTAAGAGCACATTTTGTTCTGCTTTGTTTTTAACTTTGCAGTATTTTTTTTTTTTTCAGGAAATACAGTGGTAACTTAAGTGTTAGCTTTGAATAATAAAAATGGTTAGGGTCTAATATTTTAAAAATGCAAGGTTTTACTTTCCCATATTATATGAACCATATTGTAGTACTATTGCAATAAGTAGAAAGAAAGGGAATGAGAAAAAAGCAAAGTGATCAAAATTTGAAAATCAGGGTACCCTCAGATCCTTATCTAAAAACCAGCAATTCCTCACCCTCACCTGTCAGACCCACACTATCAAACCCACATAACACACTCTTTGAAAGATACAATTCATCACAGTGTGCTTTGGGTGAAAAACACGTAAAGGCCATGTGGAGTGACATATGCTAAATCCTCTAGACACTCTGCATTAGTACAATACTGGGGCCCAACATGATTTCACAAAACATTACACATTTTTTTTTTTTGCCAAACAGAATAATAACAAAGAAGTGTTAGGAGAGAAAAAAGAAAAGAAAAGCCTTTTTTGATATCAGTATTCTTTACAAGAAAATGAGGGCAGAAAAAAAAAATGGCACAAAGGAGGGAAAAGCATTTTTACTAATTCAGTGATAGATGTACGTGAAGTCTCAATAATCCAATTAACCACTTTCTCCTCACTATTCAAGGATCATTTATTTAACCCCCTTCTAGAATCACAGCTTCAAATCACAAACTATGAATTAATCCTTTTCTTTTTATTTGTGAAAAAAGTATTAGTTCTAGGTTATTAAAAGGAAGGCACTAATTACAAACGAACAGATGAGCCAAGTGCATAAGAAATCAACTCTTAATTCAACAAATCATAGTCTGCATTATCTATGTTATTTCAAGCTTTGGCTATTTGAAGAGAATAATTATAATGCATTGTCAAACAGGCTTAAAAATAAACTTAATTCATTAATATTAATTGTATTCACTGTAAACAATGTTTAAAATAACAAAAAAAGATATTTTTGTTCTATAATGTATATATCAATTTACTTATTCTCTTTCTTAGGAGCTTAGAACACAAACATGAAGAAATATATGTACATTAAACATTATAATAGATTGTAATGGTACCCTACTAATCACTTAATAAGAGACACCCTACTAATCACCTCATAAAAGATTGCTCAAATATACCTAGTTTTATTTCTTAAGTTATTTTTTTACGTATGAAGAAAAGGGAGAGCAAAGAAGGAAAAAGAAAAAAAAGTTATTGGCAAAGTTGATAAATTATATTTCTAAGGATTAGTTGGGAACCAAATTTGCATTTGAATATTATGTGATGGGTTTATTGAAGTTATTAATGACAATATATAGGTTGGAAAAAAAGAGGAAGAAGAAGAAAAATAAAGAGAAAAAGGGAAAAGACAAAAAGAAAACAAACCAAGAACTTACAGATACATTGGTAGGCAAATCAAAGACAATTCAAATTCAAATAGCCAATTCAAGTCTGTGATGGTTAAGATTGCATGTCAGGAGTTCCGGCAAAATGGCGCTCTAGGCAGAAGCACCACGCTGTCCCTCCACAGCAAAGATCCGAAAAACTGAGCCGAACAGAGAATACAACAATCCTGAAACCCTAAAACATCAAATGAAGAGATAAAGAACTCAGCCCAGCACCAAATGGAGTGACAAACTGATAGACAACGGAGAGTGAGGAGAGATTCATGCAGAGGTCCCCTACCAGCTAACGCAGCGCAGATCTGCCATCTTGGACTCCTATTAGAGACCAGCAAAAAGGGGTACGAGAAAGCAGCCTCACGGAGCGTCCAGCGGGAGACAAAACAACCAGTAATTTGTGATATACTCTTTCCCACCCCCCACCGTTCTTCACCCTGACTCGGCCTCCTCTGCTTCCCACGGGCACAATCTCTTGACCGGGAAACACCGGCTGCTTGGATTCCACACACCCAAATGGGCCGGCTCTCTGAGTGCCATTTGTTGGCGTTGATATTGCTTTTTTCTGCTTCTTTTGATTTCTTCCTTACCTCTCACCACCTCCCCCTCCTTTCGCTCAAATACCTGTCTCCATGTGCCATCTTTGCTTCCTCCTGAGGGGCTGCAGAGCTCCGGTAATTAGTGATATATGCTTTCCCACTCCCTACCCTTCTTCACCCACACTCGGACCCCTCTGCTTCCCTCAGACACAGTCTCTTGTCCGAGAAACACCAGCCCACACTAGCTGCCTCTCTGAATGCCATTTGCTGGCTGCTAGCGTTGCTTTTTTTCTGCTTCTTTTGATTTCTTCCTTACCTCTCACCACCTCCCCCTCCGTTCACTCAAATACCTGCCTCTGTGCGCCATCTTTGCTTCCTCCTGAGGGGCTGTGGAGCTCCGTTCGAGTGTGGAGCTGCTGCCCGGTGTGGGCTGCTGTGCTGGTGGGATCCCAGGGCTTTTGTTCAGTTGTTTGTGTTGAATTGTTTGTTTGTTTTCTTTTCCTTTTATTGCATTGGGAGCCCTTTCTTGCCAGCCAGTGCTGCATGGCAGGGAGACTTCCCACTCAGCTTGCACAGACGTGCAGAAGGATCCCTGAGAGAATTTCTTTTTTTGTTGTTTTTTTTTTTCTGTTTTTTGGGGTGCCTTTCTTGTTCTTTTTTTTTTCAATTTGTTTTGTTTTGTATTCCCTCTTTTTCCCTTTTTGTCTTTCTTCATTGCTCAGTCTCTCATCTCACTATACCTTTCTTCTCTTTCTATTCCCTGAATACCTGGCATTGTATACCTCTATGCCTTCTAGCCAGGCTGTACTGCAACACCTGAGAGCGACTTCCCCAGACCTTATAGTTGCACCGGTGGGATCCCTGGGTAATTTGCAGTTCTTTAACCTTTCCAATTTTTATTTATTCATTCTTTTCTTTTCTTCCTCTTCCCCTTTCTGTTTTTCTCCATTTCATAGTCTCTCAACTCTCCACGCCAACGACAAGCTCCCCTAGCATTCTTTTTTGTTTGTTTGTATGTTTTTGGCACCTGTTCCTCTCTCCTCTCTCCCATATCCATCTTAGCTCCACACATAACAATCTCCCTGCTGCATACTGCCTACCTGCACCGTGCACTTGACATCACAACACCAAGCAGCACAGGCATGGCCTACCGGAACCTGCCCTGCACTGATTACCGACCTGCCCTGGTGGCTGCAGTAAATGCCACAAACAACCCGTCCTAGTAACTCCTCTTCAGCTAGACCTGCCCTGCAGTACCATATCGGAGCGACTGACCCTGCCAATTGGAGAAGGAGGCGAAAAGTATTGCACCCACAGATGAGCAAACAACAAAGAACACACAGTCTGGCTGCTCATAAATAGTCAATTTTTTTCTTAAAAAAAGGGATGAAACAAAAAAATCTACAATAAATAAATGAGAAAAATAACTACTGAATGCCCCAAAGACAGCAGACAATATATAAAAACATTTACAAAAAATGGACAGGATGGGTCCAGTAGGCATCCAAAATAAAAAACCAGATGACTCTCCTGTGGAAGAAAATGCACTAGAATTAACTGATAGGGAATTCAAATCTCTAATAGTCAGAATTCCCCAAGAGCTGAGGCAAAAAGCTGACAAACATGAGGAAAAAAAAAGACAAATTCATAGAAAATACAAACAAAAAATTGGAAGAATTCAGAAGAATGATGAAGGAACAAAATGCAAAAATAAATTCACAAGTAGAAATTATCCAAAGACAACAATTAGAAATCCAAAGATAAACAACAAGATTTTGGAAATTGACGGTGTCATACAAGGGCTGAGAAGTAGATTTGGAACAGTGAAATACAAGGTCAGTGGAATTGAAGACAAACACTTGGATACAAGTCTGTTTCAGGAAACTCAGAAAAAAGAACAAAGAAAAATGAAGAGACCCTGAGAGTTATGTGGGATACAATCAAAAGCAAAAATTTCTAAATGATTGGAATTCCAGAACAGGGGGAGAAAACAGAAAACACAGAGAGGATCATTGAAGAACTCCTGACAGAAAACTTCCCCAATATCATGAAAGATGAAAAGCTGGCCAACCAACAAGCTCAACAAAACTCATATAGGAGAGACTCAAAAAGAAAATCACCAAGGCATATCATAATCACACTTGCCAAAACCAAAGACAAACAAAGAATCCTGAAAGCAGCTTGTGAAAACAAGAAGTCACATACAGAGGAGAAACAATAAGGTTAAGCTCAGATTATTCAGCGGAAACCATGCAAGCAAGAAGCCAATGGGATGACATATACAAACTCTTGCAGAAAAAAATTGCCAGCCAAGAATAATATATCCTGCAAAACTCTCGTTCAAATTTGATGGTGAAATTAGTTCATTTCCAGATAAACAGAAATTAAGGGAATATGTAAAAGTCAAACCAAATTTATAAGAATTATTAAAGGCAGTTCTTTGATCTAAGGACAAACAGATTCAGCTTACAGGCAGAATCTAGGATGCAGGATCGTACCAGCCAGATACCAATCTAGGGAATGAACTCTCGAGGACTATCTAAAACCAAAAGAAATACAACAGGAAATCAGAGCAGTTAATCAGTAAATGACAACAACATCAAACCAATAAAAGAGGGAATAAACGGCATAGGTATAGAACCTTCTAACGGAGAGGAAGGAAAGAGGATACCAAGTAATGGTAGACTGCTTCAAACTTAGAAAGATAAGGGTAAAATTCATGGTAACCACAAAGAAAGTTAACAGACATACTCATTAAAAAAAGAGGAAAAACATAAAGTCTCAGCAAAAACAAAATTTAAAAAAACAAAAGAAATGAAAAAAAAAATCCACAAACATAAGTAACTCAGCACAAGAGAGTAACAAGAACAAAGAAAACTTCAGCACCACAAAAAAAAGCACTACAAAATGACAGCAACAAACTCACATCTATCAATAATTACACTGAATGTAACTGGACTCAATGAACCCATAAAGAGATGGAGAGTGACAGAATGGATAAGAAAACAGGATCCATCACTATGCTGTCTACAAGAGACATACCTTAGAAACAAAAATGTGAATTTATTAAAAGTCAAAGGTTGGAAAAAAATATATCAAGCTCACAACTACCAAAAAAGAGCAGGAGTAGAAATCCTAATATCAGATAAAATAGATTTTAAACCAAAATCTACCATAAAAGACAAACCAAGGACACTATATAATGATTAAGGGGATGATCCATCAAGAAGACATAACCATAATAAACATCTACACACCCAATGACAGGGCTCCAACATACATAAAACAAACTCTAACATCACTGAAAAGAGAAATTGACAGTTCCACAATAATTGTAGGAGACTTCAACACACCACTCTCACTAAAGGACAGAACAACTAAGAAGAAACTCAGCAAAGATACAGAAGACCTAAAGGGCACGATCAGCCAACTGGACCTCATAGACATATATACAACACTCGATCTAACCGCTGCAAAGTACACATTCTTTTCCAATGACATGGAACGTTCTCCAGAATAGACCACATCTTAGGCCACAGAGCAATCCTCAGCAAGATCCTAAACGTTGAGATGATTGGAAGTATCTTCTCTGACCACAATGCCATCAAGGTAGAAATTAACAATAGAAAAAGCAAGGAAAAAAAATCAACTACATGGTAACTGAATAATACACTGCTTACACATCACTGGGTAATAGAAGAAATCAGAGATGAAATAAAAAAATTCCTAGAATCAAATGAGAATGAAAACACATCATACTAAAACCTTTGGGACACAACAAAGGCGCTCCTCAGAGGACAATTTATAGCAATAGATGCACACATCAAAAAAGAAGAAAGAGACAAAATCAAAACATTAATTACACAACTCAAACAAATAGAAAAAGAACAGCAAAAAAAGCCCACAACCTCCCGAAGAAAGGAAATAGTAAAGATCAGAGCAGAAATAAATGAAATAGAGAACAGAAAAACAATAGAAAGAATCAACAAAACCAAATGTTGGTTCTTTGAAAGAATCAACAAAATCAACAAACC
>NW_004444286.1:144761-174772 GCF_000243295.1 Trichechus manatus latirostris | reverse complement strand
TGAGTCCAGTACAGCTAGATGGTGCCCGGCTACCACCACTGACTGCTCTGACCAGGATCACAACAGAGGGTTCTGGACAAAGCTGGAGAAGGATGTAGAGCATAATTCTAACTCACAAAAAAAGACCAGATTTACTGGCCTAAAGGAGACTGGAGGAACCCCGAGACTATGGCCCCCAGAAATCCTTTTAGCTCAACGGTGAAGTTACCCCCGAGGTTCACTGTTCAGCCTGGGAGTGGACAGCCCCGTAAACCAAATGAGACTAACGAGGTACAGGAGTCCAGTGACAAGGGCCAGAAGGCAGAAGGGGACAAGGAAGCTGGTGTTAGGGAACCCAAGTTTGAGTAAGGATATTGTTGATATGCTATGAGATTGTTAACCATTGTCATAGGGCAACATTTGTAGTAACTGTTAAATGAGAAACTATTTTGTTATGTAAGCCTTCATCTTAAGTGAGAATAGCAGCACAATTGGAAGACCGTAGTCAATGTCACTGAACTGTTCATGTAGAAATTTTTGAAATGGGGTATCTTTGGCTATGTGTATTTTCACCAAAAAAAAGGTTGAGAAGTTAGAGTGTTTACATGTTGTGGGGTTGTTAACCAATGTCATAAAACAATATGTGTACTACTGTTTCATGAGAAACGTCAGGTGAAGTTATAGAGAACAAATAGCATGTGAGCCACAGCCCTGCTCTCTGGCCTGCCAATCTTGGGTTCACCAGTCCCTGTGGCTACCTGAATCTGGAGAAGCCTCTTTCCTGACCCATGTACTTGGGAAGTTACAGCATCTACAACCTCCTGAGTCATTTCCTTGATACAGATCTCTCTCTATATATATGTATTTCTATGCTTCACTGGTTTTGCTTTTCTAGAGAACAAAGCCTAAGACAAAGACAGAAAGGCACACTGACAGGATTAAATAAAGATTTTTGGGAATCCTCCATTGGCAAGAAAGAAGTGCATTACCAGAACTGAGAAAGGAAGGCAAGTTGCACAATAAGGATGATAAGGGAGGTTAGGACATAGAATAGCACAACTGGAAAGAGCTGCAAGAGATTTTGAGAAATGTGACATAATGTTTGATTCATTGAGAAGAAAGAAAAAATTGAGTTAAAGTTATAGAGAAATAGTCATGTAGGTGAAACTACTTTAGAAATTTTATTTATTTAGATTCAGTATATAGCTTAGCTATGTAGAAAAATGGATTAAAAATTATTTTTAATTCTGAAGAAAAGATAATCTTTGATTCAGGAAAAGAAGTGGATACTCTGAAACATAATTGCATATTCAATAAACAGAAAATCAATAATGACCTTTTATAATTGTAGTTAAAAGAGTGAAGGAAGAAATAGACCATACTATCTTATTTGCTAGAATTTTACTGGATGTTAACAAAAGATCTGTGTTTTATTGTCCTACTATCTGAGAGCTCTTTTGTGGTGAATGCCTTTCTCACATTGCCCATAGTGTACACAGTAGATGATAATCTAGTTTAAAAGATAAACATAGGGACTTTTATACACTTTACATTGAAAAAGAGTTTAAATTGTCTTATAAAATAGAAAATATTCACATCCTTTGATCCAGACCCCACACATCTGTCAGTTTGTCGTACTATGGGGACTGCGTGTTGCTGTAAGGCTGGAAGTTACGCCACCAGTATTCAAATACCAGCAGACTCACCCATGATGGAAAGTTTCAACTGAGCTTTCAGACTAAGACAGAGTAGGAAGAAGGACCTGACGCTCTTCTTCTAAAAAAAAAAAAAATTAGACAGTGAAAACTTCATGAATAGCAGTGAAACACTATCTGATGTCGTGCTGGAAGATGAACCCCTCAGCTTGGAAGGCACTCAAAATACAACTGGGGAAGAACTGCCTCCTCAAAGTAGAGTCGACCTTAATGACATGAATGGAGTCATGCTTTCAGGACCTTCATTTGCTGACATAGTACGACTCAAAATGAGAAGAAACAGCTGCAAACATCCATTAAAAACTGCAACATGGAATGTAGTAAGTATGAATCTAGGAAAACCGGAAATCGTCAAAAATAAATGGAGCGCTTAAACATCGATATCCTAGGCATTAGTGAGCTGAAATGGACTTGTATTGGCCATTTTGAATCAGATAATCATATAGTCTACTATGCTGGGAATGACAAATTGAAGAGGAATAGAGTTGCTTTCTGCATCGAAAAGAACATATCAAGATCTATCCTGAAGTACAAAGCTGATAGGATAATACTCATATGCCTACAAGGAAGACAAGATGATATGATCATTACTCAAATTTACGCACCAACCACTAAAGCCAAACTTGAAAAAACTAAAGATTTTTCCCAACTTCTGCAGTCTGAAACTGATCAAACATGCAATGAAAATGCGTTGATAATTAATGGTGATTGGAATGCAAAAGTCAGAAACAAAGAAGATGGATTGGTAGTTGGAAAATACGGCCTTGGTGATAGAAATAACACCCAATATCACATGATAGACTTTTGCAACACCAACTTCTTCATTGCAAATACCTTTTCTCAGCACTGTAAATAGTGAACATACACGTGGACCTCCCCAGATGGAATACATAGGAATCAAATTGTCTATATCTGTGGAAAGAAATGATGGAAAAGTTCAATATCATCTGTCAGAACACGGCCAGAGGCAGACTGTGGAATAGACTATCAATGCTAGTTCAAGTTGAAGCTGAATAAAATTGGAAAACATTCACAAGAGCCAAAGTACGACCTTGAGTATATCCCACCTGAATTTAGAGACTATTTCAAGAATAGGTTTGAAGCATTGAACACTAATGATCCAAGACCAGATGAGTTGTGGGATGACATCAAGGATATCATACATGAAGAAAGCAAAAGTTCATTAAAAAGACAGGAAAGAAAGAAAAGATCAAAATGGATGTCAGAAGAGACTCTGAAACTTACTCTTGAACGTAGAGCAGCTAAAGTGAATGGAAAAAATGATGAAGTAAAAGAGCTGAACAGCAGATTTCAAAGAGCGGCTTGAGACATTATAATGTGTAATGTATTACAATGACATGTGCAAAGACCTAGAATTAGAAAACCAAAAGGGAAGAACATGCTCAGCATTTCTCAAGCTGAAAGAACTAAAGAAAACATTCAAGCCTCAAGTTGCAATACTGAAGAATTTTATGTGCAAAATACTGAATGATGCAGGAAGCATCAAAAGAAGATGGAAGGAACACAGAGACACTGTATCAAAAAGAATTGGTTGATATTCAATCATTTCAGGACATAGCATATGGTCAAGAACACATGGTACTGAAGGAAGAAGTCCAAACCACGCTGAAGACTGGCAAAAAACAAGGCTCCAGGAATTGACGGAATACCAATTGAGATGTTTCAACAAACAGATGCAGAGCTAGAAGGGCTCACTCAGCTATGCCAAGAAATTTGGAAGACAGCTACCTGGCCAGTCAACTGGAAGAGATCCATATTTATGCCTATTCCAAAGAAAGGTGATCCAACCAAATTTGGAAATTATTGAACAATATCATTAATATCATATGCAAGTACAGTTTTGCTTAAGGTCATTCAAAAGTGGTAGCAACATTACATCGACAAGGAACTACCAGAAATTCAAGCCTGCTTCAGAAGAGGACGTGAAATGCCGGATATCATTGCTGATGTCAGATGGATCCTGGCTAAAAGCAGAGAATACCAGAAAGATATTTACCTGTATTTCATTGATTATGCAAAGGCATTTGACTGGATAGATCATAACAAATTATGGATAACATTGCAAAGAATGGGAATTCCAGAACACTTAATTGTGCTCATGAGGAACCTGTATTTACACCAAGAGACAGTTGTTCAGACACAAAAAGGGGTTACTGCATAGTTTAAAGTCAGGAAAGGTGTGTGTCAGGGCTGTATCCTTTCACCAAGATCATTCAATCGGTATGCTGGCAAATAATCCAAGAAGCTGGACATACGAAGAAGAATGGTGCATCAGGATTGGAGAAAGACTCATTAACAACCTGTGTTATGTAGATGACACAACCTTGCTTGCTGAAAGTGAAGAGGACTTGAATCACTTACTAATAAAGATCAAAGACTATAGCCTTTGGTGTGGATTACACGTCAATATAGAGAAAACAAAAATTCTCACAACTGGACCAATAAGTGACCTCATGATAAACAGAGAAAAGATTGAAGTTGCCAAGGATTTCATTTTACTAGCACGCACAATCAACACCCATGGAAGCAGCAGTCAAGAAATCAAACGACTTATTGCATTGGGAAAATCGGCTGCAAAAGACCTCTTTAAAATGTAAAAAAGCAAAGATGTCACTTTAAGGACTAAAGTGTGCCTAATCCAGGCCATGGTGTTTTCAATCGCCTCATGCATGCGAAAGCTGGACAATGAATAAGGAAGCCCGAAGAAGAATTGATGCCTTTGAATTATGGTGTTGGCAAAGAATATTGAATATGCCATGGACTGCCAGTATAATGAACAAATATGTCTTGGAAGAAGTACAACCAGAACTTTCCTTAGAGGTAAGGATGGTGAAACTTTATCTCACATACTTTGGATAGGTTATCAGGAAAGACTAATCCCTGGAGAAGGACATTATGCTTGGTAAGGTGGAGGGTCAGCAAAATAGAGGAATACCCTCAATGAGATGGACTGACACAGTGGCTGTAACAATGGGCTCATGCATAACAACAATTGTGAGGCTAGGGAAGGACTGGGCAGTGTTTCTTTCTGTCGTGCATGGGGTGGCTATAAGTGGGAGCTGACATGATGGCACCTAACAATAACAACATGATCCAGAAGTTCCACTCTTATGCACCCAGGATAAACTAGTGTCTGTATGTATCATGAGACCTTCTTAAAAATGTTTAGAGCAACATTGTTCACTGTGCTGCAAACTGGAAAAACCCAATATCCATAAATAGCAACCACTGGCTGTTGAGTCCACTCCAACTCATATTTTCTCCACTGATGTTGGAGTGGAACTGTGCTTCACATGGTTTTCAATGGCTGATTTTTCAGAAGTAGATCACCAGGCCTTTCTTCAGAGGCACTTCTGGGTGTACTTGAACTTTCAATCTTTTGGTTATCAGCTGATTACATTAACTATTTGCAGTACGAGAGGACTATTTCGTGAATAGTAGATTGGATAAATAAGTTGTGATTGCATACAAAGGAATATTATACAACTATGCTAACCAAAATGTCAGCAGTTGGAAACCACCAGTGGCTCTGTGGGAGAAAGAGGTGACAGTCTGCTTTGGTAAAGATTACAGCACTGGAAACCCTATGGGGTTCCTATGAGTGGGAATCATCTCGACAGCAGTTTTTTTTTTTTTTTTTTTTTAATGCTAATAAACACATTGGAAGAATAGATAACACTGAACAAATCTCATAAAAATAATATTGGGTGATAAAATCCAGGCACGAAACACATGCATACTATAGCTCCAATTATATAGATACAAAGAAAAATTAAAATAGAATATTTAAGGGTGCATTCATTGGTGGTAAAGCTATGGAAGAGCTAGAATATGACTAACGAAAGAATAGTGAACACTGCTAGGGGAGCAGATAAATGCTGTCTTTGGAAAAGGGCACAAGGGGCTCCTGAGGTTCTAGTGGTGTTTTCTTTCTTGATCTAAGTGATGATTACCCGGGTATCTCCTTTATAATTATTTTGAAATCATACACACATACATCCACACACACACCCCACACATGCTTTTCTGTATGATAAAAAAATATGTAATAAAAAGAAAAAGATAGTGCCAACAGTTATTTTATGAAATTGTGCCTTTCTTAGCAAATTCCCCCTTTAAGTTGTTCTGAAAATATCTGACATATCAAGCAATCATCATATATGCCTATTTCTTTTTTAAGGTTATTAATGAATAACTAAATTGAACATGAAATATTGATTGAAAGATCAAATAAGAGATATCATGTGGAAATTAAATCCTAAACTTTCTAATGAATGTTCTTTACCTAGTCATAGGCTGAGGCATCTTGTTGCTATGGCTAATTGTAAATTCTTGACTTATGGCCCCCGTTATAATGCTTCTCAATCTCTTACCTACTATTGTGGACACGTTTTCTGCTATGGAACTTATGGATCATTGAGCTATCTTGAGTGTGCACTTTGTTGTGTGATCAGCATATTAAATTATTCTAAGTTTCACTTATGTACACTATGTGAAGGAAAAGTATAAAATACTATTATATTCTTCTGAGACAACATCTTCCTTTCATATTTTTTACTTTACACACCAAAAAAAAAAAAAAAATTGCTTTCAGTTATAGAGTCTTATAGTCTTTGTCTTCTTTTTCCTGATAGGCTTTGTATCACATCATCTCCCTCTGTTAAATTGTTAGCATCTGTTTCAGTCATCTAGTGATGCTATAACAGAAATCTCACAAGTGGATGGCTTTAACAAAGAGAAATTTATTTTCTTACAGTCTAGTAGGCTGGAAGTCCAAATTCAGGATGTCAGCTCCAGAGGAAGGCTTTCTCTCTCTGTCAGCTTTGGAGGAAGGTCCTTCTTATCAATGTTCTCCTGGACTAGGAGCTTTTCCACACAGAATACAGGGTTCAGTGGATGCATGCTGCTCCTGGTGCTGCTTTCTTGGTGTTATGAGGTCCCCCCCTCTCTGCTCACTTCCCTTTCCTTTAATGTTCTAGAACATTAGTCTTTAGACTGCCAGAATACTGAGTTATTTATTCCTTGCCTCCTTTTCTACAGGCTCATAACATGTGCATGATACTCTAGATTTTATTCTATCAACTATAAACCAAAAATAAAATAAAATAAAAAAATAAACCCTTTGTTGTCAAGTTGATTCTGACTCATAGTAACGCTATAGGACAGAATAAAACCACCCCATAGGGTTTCCAAGGAGTGGCTGGTGGATTCAAACTGCCTACCTTTTGATTAGCAGCTGAACTCATAACCACTATGCAACCAGGGCTCCATATTGACTATACAAGGATAAAAACTAGAGAGAATAATATGAAGCAAGTTCCTACTGAATGCCTGAGGTAATGCAGTTCTACAGTATTGTTATATGTGTATCTTTTCTAGGCCGCAGGCTAGTTCAGCTTGCTCCTATAAAGTTCAGCATCCCCAGTGAAAGAGAAGACATTCCCATGCCAGTAAATCAGCTCTATGAGGGAAAGATAGGTGACATCTAATAAAGGTTATCTTCCTTTATAATCCATATAATTGCTGTTTTTTTCCCATATAATACTCCATGGATAAGTATAGTCCCCTACTTGTGTTTCCATGAATATTACATTTTTGCTTTGGATTAGTAGCTTTATGACCACAAGTTGAGGTGAGAATGGGTGTTATCAAGTAGTAAGAAACACATCCCTCAAGTTTTTCATACGTGATTCTTAACATACATGATTCATCATAATTTTCATGCAAGTAGGGGAAGAATAGTGAATATCATTGATAAAGTAACTCTTTACACAGAACATTATTTTTAAAAATTGTATTATTATTATCTCAAAAATATCAGTGCAATAACTTGATGTTTGGGGGGAAGAATGTGGTGGTGAAAAAAGCATGAGTGTTAGATACAACACCTTGATAACAACAAGATCTAGATCAGTTTCTTACATCTATTTCAAAGGATTGCTGTGAGGATTAAATTAAATGAGTAAGGGATTATTAGTTGTCTCCAGGCTATGGAATATAATAGAAACCCTTTCCTTTCTTTTGACAATTTAAAAATCAAGATAACAACTGATTGTTTTGTTTTACCTATCTATGGACAAAAATGCTACTTGATGGACAATTCATTCATTCACTCAGCAAATATTTATTGGGCACTGATGATTTAATAGCAAGCAAACTAGACAAAAACAAAATCAAAACCATATTCAGCTGGATAAGAAAGTCTTGAGAGTTTGGAGTCCAGCTCCTAGCTGAAAACCTATGCATGATCTTTCAGTCACGACTATAGGCAATTGCAAAGGCTTTGCCTGGAAGGTCTCATGGGAGAAAACTTCTCTCTCTGTACTAGGCTTGCACAGTCAATGTATGACACTCACTGAGGGGAGTTCCAGTCAAGCAGGTAGGTCATCCTGGCTGGCCACATTATTATGCACATTTTCATTCCTTACTCCTGGGTCATGAAAATTGTTAACATGCTTGGCCATTAGCTGAAAAGTTGGAGTTTCAAGTCCACCTGAAGGTGCCTCTGAAGAAAGAAAGGTCTGATAATCCACTTCTGAAAAATCAACCACCACGGAGCCAAATTCTACTCTGACAGGAGATTGACAAAAAGATAATGCTACTAAAATTCGCTATTGGTTGGGACATATGAATGAAGTTGCTTATTTTTCTTGGCTCCAGTTTTTTCTTAATTCGTTTGTGAAAATCTTTCCTTGTAGGTAAGTGTTTACAAAATGTTTCACTGCAATTTGGAAATGAAACACAATTAACTTGGCCCATATAAATTGAACTCATAATGCTGTATCAGCCCATGATCCGGTATATTCAAACATCTATGAGCATTCTTGCATTGAATTTACAATGTAGGCCAAGAATATTAAATGTAACATGGACTGCCAGAATGAACAAATTTGTCTTGGAAGAAGTACAGCCAGCATGCTCCTTAGAAGTGAGAATGATGAGACTTTGTCTCAGTTACTGTGGACTTGCGGACATCAGGATGGAACAATCCCTGGAGAGGGACATCATGCTTGGTAAAGTAGAGGGTCAGCGTAAAAGAGGAAGACCATCAATGAAATAGATTGCCACAGTGACTGCAACAATGGGCTCAAATATAGCAACAATTGTGAGGAGGGCTCACTACAGGGCAGTGTTTCCTACTGTTGTACATAGGGTTGCTATGAGTCGGGACCAACTCATGGGCACATAACAACAACAAGAACAACAACATGAGCACTTTAACTGATACCGTAGGATAGTTAAAATATTAACGGTTTCTATCCTTAATGTGGAAACCCTGGTGTGTAGTGGTTAAGAGCTATGGCTGCTAACCTAAAGGTTGACAGTTTGAATCCACCAGGCACTGCTTGGAAACCCTATGGGGCAGTTCTACTCTGTTCTTCAGGGTCACTATGAGTTGGAATCAACTTGAAAGCAACAGGTTTGGTTTGCTATTTTATCCTTAATATAATAGTCTAATTTCTGAAAGATTGACAGTCTGTGACATAAAGGCAAATATATAAGTACTCCAAGCCAGAAGGGGACTAAAAAAATGACACTACAAAATAAAACATATCTACAGAATAAAACATATGTTTATCTAAGGCTCATTCAAAATTTACATTATGTCTATTGTCTGTATAATATACTCAATTATATTCTAAGCAAATAAGATTAAAATTTACATCTGAGATTTAATTGCTTATAATTTTTTAAATTAGTCTAAAATTTATTACTTGATGTCTATAATGACTACTCCTTGACTTTCTGTGGACCCCTGGTGGCGCAGTGGTTAAGAGCTTGGCTGCTAACCAACAGATCGGCAATTCGAATCCACCAATCACTCCTTGGAAACCCTACGGGGCAGTTCGCCTCTGTCCTATAGGCTCACTATGAGTGGGAATGTATTCCATGCAACGTGTTTGATTTTGGGTTTTTACTTTCTGTGGTATTTCAGGACATGCTATGTCTGCTCTTGATTTATTTAATAGATTGCATTATTTAGCTATTTGTTTGAGTCATTAACGTATATTTGAAAAATAAGTGGAAACATCGAGAAGGTGATGCTTTGAAAATAAGGTTTTGTTTAACATTCAGTGATATAGGCTCAGTGGTGTCACTAGGGTTGGTGTCGCCCAGTGTGCTAACTCATGGTGGCACACCGTCCCCAGTGTGGAGGGTCAGCAGGTTAAAGCCTCCTCTCGTGGGCAGAGCAGCCTGGACCCACCCTGACCCATGCAGGGTCCAGCACCATGCCTTTCGGCCCTGACCCCTCGGATTCCGCCGCTCAAGGCTTTCTGCAGCTCCTCCTCTCTCCCATTGGCTAAGGTGGAGACCTTCCTCTCAATCCAGTGGCGACCTGCACTAGGTGACAGGTGACACACCAGTCCTAGTGACACCACTGCCTTGGCGGCCTCTCCTCTTGCAGCACTGGTCTGCCCATGCCGCCGCTGCTGTAACCCTGGGGTCTTTTTGGTGTCACCTCCCCTGACAGTGTCAGGGGTTTCGGTCTGCACCTCCCGAACTCCCCTAGTGACACCGCTGTCTAGGCTTTTGGGTTTGCTTAGTTAAAGCACACCTCTCAAAGCCCATTCTTTACTACATCCGCCATTTGATTTTCTGGAGAAAAACAACTGAACAATGGTTTGCTCTTCAAAGTCTACATACAACTATTTGTTATGTTGTTAAAGGCTTTTCACCTCAGCATTTATGCTTCTTTATTCTCCTTTTTAATTATCTGCACATACTTGCATAATTCAAATGTGTACATTTATATAAATTTATCTGTGCCTAATTTTTTTGTTATTACTTTATTTATCATTGGAAATATTCAAAAGTCAGTGTTGAGGTTATTATTTATAATGGAGAGCATTCCTTAGAATACATGTGATTCAACCAATTCAAAGTCTTTTAAAAACTTATTTACATTTACTTATTTGTTTATTAACTTTTTGAATGTAGGAGTCTCAGTCATGGTGTGATTTGCTAAGAAATAATTAGAGAATCTCAGATTTTCAAGACTTGCAATAGAATGCAAAAGATAGATAATTAAAGTATTTAGAAAAGAATGTCTTAAAGTTCAAAAGCCTTCACAGAATACTCTTAATGTTGTTAAACATTTAATGCATACCTTTGCATATTTACTAGATGTTATAAATTGTTTACATTAATGAAGTGATTTTTAATTTTAAAACTACTAGAAAACAGCCTTATATTAGCCATTCATGGATTATATGTCCTGAGTTTTATTTCACATTCCATATTCAGATGCCATTGGAAAATGCTGGAAATGCTATGAAATGAAATACTTCATTATTTATAGGGATGTAATTGAGAATGTTTTTTACTACAAGAAAAAATATTTTAAATATTTTAAATGTCTTCTCTACTACTTTTTAGCTGAGTGATTTTGGATAAACTATTAAACTTCTTTTTGTTTCCTTTTTTGTTTATAAAATTGAAATTGCATAACAATTAAGTGTTATAATATATACAACATTTTTAGCATAGTGTTTTGTACATAGTAAGTACTGATTAATTTTAAATATTTTATTATTATTATTTCCTTTTACTCTTTCCCATGTGGAATTCCCTATTAAAAAAAAAAAAGTTCTTAGACCTAAGCTTCAGAAATTAAAAAAAAAAAAAATCCTGGAAGAAATTGAAGTGTTTTTTAGCTTAAAAATACTGAAAGTCATTAGTGACTATGATTCCCATTTAATTTTAAGATTCTGAAAACTGAAACCAAATATAAAGCACATCTTTAATAACTCTGTAAGATACTAGCCTGCATATCTATCTAACTTTTAAGTTTTCCTTGATCTTGACCTGTATTGTCTACTAGCAATTTTTATCTAGTTACATTTTATCATTTTACTTCATGCATTCTTATAAACTGAACAATCCTTTGTAAAATCAGGGAATATAAATTAATGCATCCGTACATAATACAGCTTTGGAAGAGATGAACATTTCAGAGACAGGTCTCAAACTAAATTTCTCTAACGTTATCTAATTCGTATTCTTGATGTTTGGGGGGAGATGCAATAAAAAATGAACTTTTATTCCCCTGAAATTAGTGAATCAACACACTTTATGTTCCCAACAAATTCAATTCAGCCTTAGAAACTAAGTACTTAGATAAATACGTGCATGGTATTTGATTTTAAAGAGTTTAGTAGCTAATTTTTCCTTATACAGAGGTGAAATATTTTCTGTAATGAAAAAAAGAGTAAAAGATAAAAACGATCTAAGAGATGTAGTTGGTGTTAGAAGAGAAAATTCAGAGTAGGAAGCAGTTATCTTGTCTTTCTCTTTCAAGCTATCTTGAATATTCCTACTACAAACATATACTTGGTATGCCACTTTTATTATTTTAACTTATTCTGAAGTGTCCCAGCAAGCTTCAGAGTAAACATGTTTACCAATACTATTTCCATCAAGTTTAAACATATAATTTTAATTTAACCAGTTGAGAATATTCCCTATATTTAAGATGGCAAAATTCTTACTTGGAGTTGACCACAAACAGCATAGTGGCCTTTGGGCAGTTGTGCTCCCTGTTTAATCGCCAAGAACCTCTTGCTTCACAACAAAATGTCACTTATGAAACGCGTCTTTAAAAAGCTCACCATAAACCTTTCCTGAAAATTCTACCCAATTCTAAACTAAGTATCACTTCGACATACTACCTCATGACAAGTTTCTGGTTTTTACATACTATCAATATTTTGGTTCTTGGATCTTCATAAGTGTTCTTTGGTAGAATCAGTCATTATGAGGTAAAAGATAGAGAAAAAAACAAGAAATACAAAACCTGCATATTAGATCATAGATTTTACTTTTAAAAACAATATTATCTCCTGAAATATTTAAGTTGGGACTCTCACAAGAAGGAAGCAACAGTTATTGACTGGCTATTTATCAGAGACTGTTAGGCAACTGTCTACAGTAATATTTATTTTCATCAAAATAATATTTGTATGATAATAATATTTGTCTCAAAATAGTATGTGTGCATAATATTTAATGTCAAGCAGTACTGTAAGTCCTAAGCAAAACAAATAAACAAAAGAAGGCAAAGTAAAATTAAAAAAACAAAAAGAAATCTAATCCACTCATTTACGTCCCTAAACTACCCCCCCTCCACGACACATACACACAGAGGTAATGGATTTCAGTTACTTTGTCTGATTCTTCTGTTAACTAGCTCTACAACCCTAATGAACACACTGATGATGTGTTTTTTTTTAATATCTATCACATATGGATATTATCTATTAACATTAACCTCTAATAGTGAGGATTTAAAGTTCTTAATCCACCCCACAACCACCACCACCACCACACACACAGTAAGCACCTTTCAGTGATAACAATCTTGTGCTCAAGATAAAATTATTCATTGTAGGTAATTCATGGTTCCTAAGATTCAATCAAATGCCTTTTCCATAATTTAATAATACTGATCATCCTAAAAGAAACCCAGGGAACGTTTTCTCCTCTCCCATTCATTAAGTACCCGAGGTTGAAGAGATTTATGTCCTAACCAGATACTGACAGCATTGATACCCTTTAAGATTAAAACAAAAAGAGTCATCAACTCAAACTTTTGTTTTAATCTGTTGTTTAAAGCGTGGTTTAAAGAAGTGATATTAGCTGAGAATCAGTTGAACACTATGTAGTATTATCTCTGAAAAGGCTAAGATTTATCAATGAATGTAGTTGTTAGTCAGAAATTCATGTATTTGGAGCAGTACATTTGTGAACTTGACCTTGAAGAATCATTTTCTTCGTTGCAGAATTAATCAAGGGAAGCTATAAGAAACAGCCTTATTAAAACTGGTGCTTTATTTTCCTTATACTTGCTGTTAAAAATTTTTGTGCACCAATATTATCTGTGGAGCCCTATTACCTGGCAATTAATTTTAGATAATGCTTGGGATTGTTTTAGAGTAGAAAATGAAATGATGCAACTAATCAGTTAGTTCTTCATTCCTTGACTGTTAAAACTTTCAGAACTCAACTATATCAATTAATTTTCAGATCTATATTACTTTTATGCCCTAAGAAATGCTATGTTCACATTTATTTTGCTTCTTATATTCTATCATTTCATAATTTATTTTTTTCCTATAAGTTGCTTCGATAAGTTGTGGAATAAAATGGGTATTATTAAAATAATATTAATAAAAATAATATTATTAATAACAATGCTTCTGTGTTAATCAGTTATATATGTCCTTCGATCGGTAAAAAAAATGATGAAGAGTAAGACTGCTTTGGCAGCTCTACCTTTGGAGCCCTCGTGGGACCATGGTTAAGAGTTTGGCTACTAACCAAAAGGGTCAGCAGTTCGATTTCACAAGCTGCTCTTTGGAAACCCTATGGGGCAGTTCTACTCTGTCCTATAGGGTCACTATGAGTAGAATCCCCTCAATGGCAATGGGTTTGGTTTTTGTTTACTCTACCAATATTTATTAGTTACTTCAGTGACAGGCCATTTAACATTACCTTGCCTCCCTTAGTGTCAGATGAGTAAGGTAACACTTATACAAGGTCTCAGCGAGCATTAACTGATGGGCAATTAAAAAAAAAAAAAAAAAAACTGACAATATGAAAGCAATTGAAGGGAAGTAAAAAGGAATAGCACCACCGCAACCTTCTTTTAAATACTAAAGTGAATAAATGGATCTTAAAACATACACTGTGATTGACTCTACTCATACCTTTTAAAATATCAGGGTATGACTTGGAAAAATGTTCACATTTTTGAGATTGCTGATAAAAGTACTTCTTTTTCATTTTGGTACAAGAACAAGGTATCAGAGGATTAAGAGAAAACATACGTGACTGTGGAACAAATTACTCCAGCACTTACCATTTATTATTGTATAGTTATTTCCTTGGGTCTGGTGAAATTTAGCTAAATAATTCTACCTCATTATTTCTGTTAAGGTTACCATCAAGATATTGGCCACAGATGCAAGGCTTGACTATGGCTGAGGATCTATGTCCAACGTGGTTCATTCACATGGCGTTTACAATCCACAAAAGCCTCTCCATAGGATTGCTTCCAAGGCTTCATGGCATGGCAGGTGGCTTCCCACAGAGTGGGTCTTAGAACTAGAGAAAGAGGGAGTGAGGTATAGATATAGGTACAACCCATTCTAGTTTTGAGAATCCTGTCAACTCAGATGAAAAGTGCAGAAATAAAACATACCTGACTCCAACAGATATTAATCTGTTTGTGGCTGTTTTTGTTAGGTGACATCCAGTCAGTTTTGACTCATAATGACCCTATGAACAACAGAAGGAAACACTCCCCAGTCCTGCGCCATTCTCACAATCAATGTTATGCTTGAGCCCATTGTTGAAGCCACTCTCTCAGTCCATACTCTTGAGGGTCTTCTGTCTACTTTACCAAGTATGATGTTCTTTTCCAGGGACTGGTCCCTCCTGATAACATGTCCAAAGTACATGAGGAGAAGTCTCGCCATCCTTGCTTCTAAAGACCACGCTGGCTGTACTTCTTCCAAGACAGATTTATTAATTCTTCTAGCAGTCATGATATATGCAATATTTGCCAACACAATAATCTAAAGGTGTCAATTCTTCTTTGGTCTTACTTATCCATAGTCCATCTTTCCCAAGCATATGAGGCAATTGAAAATACCAAAGTTAGGGTCAGTCGTACCTTATTCCCCTAAGTAACACTTTGGTTTGTACCGCTTTAAAGAGGCCTTTTGCAGCAGATTTGCCCAATGCAACAAGTTATTTGATTTCTTGACTGCTGCTTCCATGGGCTTTGATCGTGGATCCAAGTAAAATGAAATCCTTGAAAACTTCAATCTTTTCTTCTTTTATCATGATGTTGCTTATTGATCCAGTTGTGAGGATTTCTGTTTTCTTTATGTGGAGGTGCAATCCATACTGAGGGCTGTAGTCTGTGATCTTCATCAGTAAGTGCTTCAAGTCTTCTTCACTTTAAGCAAGAAAGGTTGTGTCATCTGCATGTTGCAGGTTTTTAATGAGTCTTCCTCCAATCCTGATGCTATGTTTTCCTTCATATGTCCAGCTTTTCGGATTATTTGTTCAGCATACAGAGTGAACAAGTGTGGTGAAAGGATACAACCCTGACACACACCTTTTCTGAATTTCAGCCACGAAGTATCCCCTTTTTCCGTTCAAACGACTGCCTCTTGGTCAATGTATAGGTTCCTCAGGAGCACAGTTAAGTATTCTGAAATTCCCATTCTTCACAATGTCCTCCATAGTTTGCTATGATGCACTCAGTTGAATGCCTTTGCATAGTCAATAAAACACAGGTAAACATCTTTCTGGTATTCTCTGCTTTCAGCCAAGATCCATCTCACATCAGCAATGATATCCCTCATTTCATGTCCTCTTCTGAGTCTGGCTTGAACTCTGGCAGTTTCCTGTAAATCTACTGCTACAACTGATTTTGAATGATCTTCAGCAAAATTTTATTTGTGTGTGATGTTAATGATATTATTCAATAATTTCCACATTCTGTTGGATCTTCTTTTTTTGAAATCGGCACAAATATGGGTCTCTTCCAGTCTGTTGGCCAAGAAGCTGTCTTCCCAATTTCCTGACATAGATGAGTGAGCACCTCCAGAGCTGCATCCAAGTGATTGGTATTCTGTCAGTTCTGGAGCCTTGTTTTTTACCCTTCCCTTCAGTGCAGCTTGGACGTCTTCCTTTAATACCATAAGTGCTTGATCAGATGCTACCTCCTGAAATGGTTGAATGTCGACCAGTTCTTTTCGGTACAGTGACTCTGCTTATTCCTTCCATCTTCTTTTAATGCTTCCTGAGTCATTCAATATTTTCCCCTTAGAATCTTTCCATATTATAATATGAAGCTTGATTTTTTTCTTCAGTTGTTTCAGCTTGAGAAGTGCTGACCATGTTCTTCCATTTTGGTTTTCTAATTCCAGGTCTTTGCACATGTCATCATAATAGTTTATGCTGTCTTCATGAGTCACCCTTTGAAATCTTCTGTTCAGATCTTTTACTTCATCTCTTCTTCCATTCTTTTTAGCTACTCTACTTTCAAGAGCAATTTTCAGAGTCTCTCCTGACATGCATTTTGGTATTTTGTTTCTTTCCTGTCTTTTTAATAACCTTTTGATTTCTTCGTGTATGACATCCTTGATATCATTCCACAACTCAACTTGTCTTCAGTCATTAGTGTTCAATGAGTCAAATCTATTGAGATAGTCTCTAAATTCAGGTGGTATATTTTCATGGTCATATTTTGGCTCTTGTGGACTTGCTCCAACTTTCTTCAGCTTCAAACTGAGCTGGCATATGAGCAATTGATGGTGTGTTCTATCCTTGGCCCCTAGCCTTGTTCTGACTCATGATATTGTGCTTCTCCATTGTCTCTTCCACAGATGCAGTGGATTTGATTCTTATGTAGTCCATCCAGCAAGGTCCATGTGTAGTCTTCATTTATGTTGTTTTAAAAAGGCATTTGCATTGAAGAAGTTTTGGCCTTGCACAATTCTGTCCTGCCAGCTTTGTCATGGTTTCTGTCACCAAGGTCATATTTTGCAACTACTGATCTTTCTTTTTTGTTTACAGCTTTTGTGTTCCAATCACCAGTAATTATCAGTGCAGCTTGATTACATGTTTGTTATGCTTCATGCCTATATTATTATGTTGTATGTGTGTAAATAACATACATCACTTCTATTCACAGTCCATGGGAATTATTTGAGTTAAATGGTCTAACTATCAGCAAGAGAGCTAGAAAATATATTCTAGTTGTGTGGCCATAAAAAAAGAAGCTACCTATATATTGTTGAGCATGTGCAATCTCAGCTGAAATTCTCTTTCCATTATCATTGTTGTTGCTATTAAGTGCTGTCGAGTCGGGTGTGACTCATAGCGACCCTATGTACAACAGAATTGAAACACTGTCCAGTCCTGCACCATTCTCACAATTGTTGCTATGCTTGAGTGCAATGTTGCAGCCACTGTGTCAATCCATCTCGTTGAGGGTCTTTCTCTTTTTCACTGACCCTTTACTTTACCAAGATAGAAGTCCTTCTTCAGGGACTAATCCCTCCTGGTAACATATCCAAAGTCTGTGAGATGCAGTCTTGCCATCCTTGCTTACAAGGAGCACTCTGGTTGTACTTCTTCCAAGACAGATCTGTTCATTCTTTTGGCAGTCCATTGTATATTCAATATTCTTTGCCAACACCACAAATCAAAGGCATCGATTCTTCTTTGGTCTTCTTTATTCATTGTCCAGCTTTTGCATGCATATGAGACAATTGAAAACACTGTGGCTTGGGTTAAACACACCTTGGTCTTCAAGGTGGCATCTTTGCTTTTCAACACTTTAAGGAGGTCTTTTGCAGCAGATTTGCCTAATGCAATGCATCTTTTGATTTCTTGACTGCTGCTGCCACTGACTGTAGATCCAAGTAAAGCGAAATCCTTGACAACCTCAATCCTCCCTCCATTCATCACGATGTTGCTTATTGGCTCAGTTGTGAGGAGTTTTGTTTTCTTTATGTTGAGGTGTAATCCATACTGAAGGCTGTGGTCTTTGAACTTCATTAGTAAGTGCTTCAAGTCCTCTTGGCTTTCAGCAAGCAAGGTTGTGTCATCTGCATAATACAGACTGTTAATGAGTGTTCCTCCAATCTTGATGCCCCATTCTTCTTCATATAATCCAGTTTCTCAGATTATTTGTTCAGCATACAGATTGAATAAGTATGGTGAAAAAATAGAATCCTTATGCACACCTTTTCTGACTTTAAACCACGTAGTATCCTCTTGTTCTATTTGAAAGACTGCCTCTTGATCTATGTACAGGTTCCTTATGAACACAATTATTCTGGAATTTCCATTATTCACTATGTTATCTATAATTTGTTATGATCCACATAGTGGAATGCCTTTGCATAGTCAATAAAACACAAGTAAACATCTTTCTGGTATTCTCTGCTTTCAGCCAGGATCCATCTGACATCAGCAATGGTATCCATTGTTCCACACCCTCTTCTGAATTCGGCTTGAATTTCTGGCAGTTCCCTGTAAATGTACTGCTGCAGCTGGTTTTGAATGATCTTCAGCAAAATCTTACTAGTGTGTGATATTAATGAATTTGTGCAACAATTTCCGCATTCGGTTGGATTAACTTTCTTGGGAGTAGGCATAAATATGGATCTCTTCCAGTTGGTTGGCCAGGTAGCTGTCTTCCAAATTTCTTGGCATAGATGAGTGAGCACTTTCAGTGCTGCATCCATTTGTTGAAACATGTGATTGGTATTCTGTTGATTCCTGGAGCCTTATTTTTCACCCTTCCCTTCAGTGCAGCTTGGACTTCTTCGTTCAGTACCATGGGTTCCTGATCATATGCTACCTCCTGAAATGGTTGAATGTGACCAATTCTTTTTGGTACACTGACTCGGTGTATTCCTGCCATCTTCTTTTGATGCTTCCTGCATCCTTTAATATTTTCCCCACAGAATCCTTCAATATTGCAACCCAAGACTTGAATTTTTTTCTTCAGTTCTTTCAACTTGAAAATGCTGAGAGTGTTCTTCCCTTTTGGTTTTCTATCTCCAGGTCCTTGCATGTGTCATTATAATGTTTTACTTTGTCTTCTAGAGCTGCACTTTGAAATCTTCTGTTCAGCTCTTTTACTTCATCATTTCTTCCTTTTGCTTTAGCTACTCAACATTCAAAAGCAAGTTTAAGAATCTCTTCTGACAACCATTTTGGTCTTTTCTTCCATCATGGAACTGCCTGTATATTAACAACCTGTGATAAGCAAATGACACAATGTTGCTTGCTGTAAATGAAGTTGACTTGACGAGCTTATTGATGAAGGTGGAAGACTACAGCTTTCAGTATGGATTGCATCTGAACTTGAAGAAAACAAAAATCCTCACAGCTGGGCCCATAAACAACATCATGACAAATGGTGAAGAAATCAAAGTTGTCAAGAATTTCATTCTACTTGGATCAACAATCAACAACCATGGAAGCAGCAGTTAAGGCATCAAACTATGTTTTACATTGGACAAATCTCTGGAAAAATACTTATTTAAAATCTTAAAAAGCAAAGATGTCACTTAGATGACTAAGTTGTGCCTGACCCAAGCAACGGTATTTTCAGTTGTCTCATATGCATGCAGATGCTGGACAATGAAAAAGGGAGACCAAAAAGAATTTATATATTTTAATCATGGTGTTGGCAAAGAATGTGGAATATACTGTGGACTGTCAGAAAAACAATCAAATCAGTCTTGGAGGAAGTACAGCCAGAGTACTCCATAGAGGTGAGAATGGCGAGGAGACTTTGTCTCACTTATTTTGGAAATATCATCAGGAGGGACCAATTGCTGGAGAAAGATGAAATGAGTGATAAAGTAGAAGCTCAGTAAAAAAGAGTGAGATCCTCAATAACATAGCTTGACACAGTGGCTGTAACAATGGGCTGAAATGTAACAATTGTGAGAATGGCACAGGATCAGACAACATTTATTTCTTTTATATATAAGGTGGCTATGAGTTCGAGCTGATTCCAAGACACCTAACAAAAACCACAATGACATGTATTTTATATGAACTTATGCAATTTTTTTATTGTTGTAAGCAAAATGTCTATTTGATTCTATTGCCATTCTGCTAGAACTAGAATCCCACTTACAAATTATTACACAAATAATTTATTCATTTGAAAACGTAGAAAATATAGATAAGTAAAAACAAAAAAAGATTCACCTAAATTAAAAATCAGAATATATAGTAAACTATTAGTCAGTATATACAGTTAGGTGTTAGTAATTAGAGTTAATGTTTTCAAATTTTACACACACACATGCACATCTATATGAATACGATATATGTATTATATGTGTTTATTACCTCTCACAAACACATGTGAAAAAAGGTTTCCATTTAATTATACAAACACAGAAACATACACGTAGGCATGTATACTACACGTATGCTATGATATTTGATGTTCAATTTGTCTATCCATCGACTAAATGCTTTCTATTTAAATACCAAAGTAACCTTACAGTATAAATAATCCTATTGAAAAAGATGAATATCCAAATAATATCATGATATAAATTTAATTCCCAAAATAACCATATGATATAAACAACCCATTGAAAAGAATGAAGAAACTGAGGTTCATAGAGTTTTCGTTAACTGTCAAATGTCATACTTTTAAACAGACTGGCTGAGATTTAAATATTCACTGTCTTCTTCCTCTGCTTCCTAAGTTCAAGTGCTGAATAATGCTGTAAACCTGTCTTAGCAGAGCTCTTCCTACCTAAGTACCTACTATGATCCAGACACAGAGCCAGCTGTTTGAAATACATTATATAATCTTCAAAGCACGTATTGCATTGTGCAAATCTGCTGCAAAAGACCTCTTTTAAGTGTTAAAAAGCAAAGATGTCACTTTGAGGACTAAGGTGCACCTGACCCAAGTCATGGCATTTTCAATCAGCTCATATGCATGCAAAAGCTGGACAATGAATAAGGAAGACCCAAGAAGAATTGATGCCTTTGAATTACGGTGTTGATAAATAATATTGAATATATCATGGAGTGCCAGAAGAATGAACAAATCTGTTTTGGACGAAGTACAGCCAGAATTCTCCTTGGAAACCAAGATGGCGAGACTTTGTCTCCTGTACTTTGGACGTATTATCAACAGGGATCGGTCCCTGGAGAAGGACATTATGCTTGCTAAAGTAGAGGAAGACCCTCAATGAGATGGATTAACATAGCGCTTGTAACAATAGGCTCAAACGTAGTAATGATTGTGAGGATGGCACAGGACTAGGCAGTGTTTCATTCTGTTGTACATAGGATCACTATGAGTCAGAACTGACTCAACTGCACATAACAACAAAAGAAACTTCACAATTTTATTACAGTGTTATCGCCATTTTTCCGATTCTATAAATTGGGCTTTGAGAATCTAAACATATCCAAGGGCACAGAATATTAAGTGGAAAAGCAAGTATATAAACTCACTTTTTGATTCAAAACCAAGCTTCCAATTGTGACACGTTACAGCCATAGTGAAGATATCTCTATTGGTAATATTTTTTGCTATAAAAAACAGCTACTTAAACACCCCACATTTCATTTATCACAATATTGGGTTCAAAATATTGATTTTGTATAAGTAAACCCAGGAAATGGAAGGTGAAGATGTTTCATATTAACATTTATTCTGTGAATTTGAATCATAGGTAATTTCACACAATAAATAAAGACAGTTATTTCTAGTGAAGATTTTTATAAAATCAATTTAAATATACTTTAATGCAGTCACCATAACATAAAAATGTAGCCAACTAAGATCAAAGAAATAAAACATAAGAGTAACAATATTGATGAAAACCCTGTATCAAAAAAAAAGTTAAATTAGCAAGAATTTTGGCATTTATGACAAGACAAGAGACATATGAGATAATATGTAATGTGCATTGTAGCTCTTTAATTTTTTTTAACTGGACTTTCATTGCTTACTAATATTATTCTGAAATTACATTTCCCGCTTAAAATTATCATATCTTTTTTCAATTTCATAAATTTATGATGGCTTGTTTTATATTTAGGTCTTAAATCATAAGGCTAATATTCTGTACTTTACATCAGGTCACATAAAATGACAGAGTGGGTGAGATAAAAAATGAAACCATTTTGCAGTTGCCATTGAAGAGTTTGGTGGTTCCTCAGAAAGTTAAACATAGCATTACCATATGATCTAGTAATTTCACTCCTGGGTATATAGCCCTCCAAAGTTAAAAGTACAGAATGCTGATACTTGTACAACAAAGTTCACTGCTGCACTACTCACAAATAGCCAAAAGGTAGAGTGCTTAAAGTCCATCAACAGACTAATGGTTAAACAAAATGTATTACACACAATGAAACAGTACTCAGCCATAAAGAGAAATGAAGTCCTATTATATGTTACAACATGTATGAACCTTGAAAACATTATGTTGAGTGAAATAAGTCATTAATAAAAGGACAAATATTGCATGATCCCACTTATTTGAGATTTCTACAAAAGCAAATGTATAGAGATCAAAATTTATTAGGGCCAGGCATGAGGGAGGGGAAAAGGATGACACACAGCTTAGGGTACAATGAGCTTCTGTTAAGGGTGATGAAAAAAATTGGGAATGGTTAATGGTGATAACTGAATAATGTGATGAACATAATTAATGTTACTGAACTGTACGTTGATGAAATGGCAAATATTTTGTTTCCTATTGTCTTAGTCATCTACGGTTGCTATAACAGAAATACCACAAGTGGATAGCTTTAACAAACAGAAGTTTATTCTCTCACACTTTGGGAGGCTAGAAGTCCAAATTCACAGTGCCAGCTCCAAGGGAAGCTTTCTCTTTCAGTTGGCTCTGGAGGAAGGTCCTTTTCATCAGTCTTCCCTGGTTGAGTAGCTTCTCAGCGCAGGGATCCCAGGTCCAAAGTGCGTGCTATTTTCCTGGCTCTTGTTTTTTGGTGGTATGAGGTCCCATGTCTCTCTGCTCACCTTTCTCTTTTATATCTCCAAATAGATTGGTTCAAGACACAATCCAATCTAGTAAATTGAGTCCTACCTCATTAACATAACTGCCTCTAATTCCATCTCATCAACATTGTAGAGAGAGAATTTACAACACATTGGAAAATCACATCAGATGACAGAATGGTGGACAATCACACAATACTGGGAATCATGGCCTAGCCAAATTGATACACATATTTTTGGGGAACACAATTTAATCTATGACACCTATATATTTACCACAGTAAAAAAATTACGTATATATCAAGCCAGTCAAAACCCCATTTTTGTTGTAATCTGAACTGATGATATAGAGACACAGGAATTAACCTTCCTAACAGAAATGTTAAAATGTCCAGAAACGTAACCAATACCATCCCCACTTCAATTAATCACCTGCTACATTATATCATATGGAATTTAGCTAAACAGTAATAGAAATACTCATATTTATGACTCCTTTGTTTTCTATTTCATGTTAAATTTTGGTATCTTTAGAAGAATTCAAAAGCCTTCCTTGGGTTCATAAATGTATATATGGTCTTGCATATTTCTATAACATTACCTCTTGTAATTTTCAAAAGAAGACTGATTTTGTGGGGGGGGAGATGTTAAAAGACACTGTTTATATGGACAAATGAAGGTTGTGATTAAAGGCATTCCTTGATGTTTTCGAGAAGTGTCTATGATCCTTTTTAAAGAAATAGTTGTAAATAGCAGTAAGTTCAGCAGGAGCTCTTGGGCATTGATTCTTTAAATATATAATCTTAGTATTTGTTTTTTTAATAAAAATAAAAAATATAGATATCTTTAAGATTCCATCTAGTTTCAACAACAGCATAGCTTGGCCTAATCTTTAGAGGTCAGTGTCCATTTTCAGTTTAAAGTATTTTCTTTTTTTCAACTTGAGGTGAAGTGACAAAATGCCACTCATAAATAAATGGAAGGTTTTTATTTATTTATTCATTTTGATTTATTTAGTTAATTTTTTTTTTGTCCTTTAGGTGAAGTTTTAAAGAACAAATTAGCTTCTCATTAAACAATTAATAAATACATTGTTTTGTGACGTTGGTAGCTAACCCCATGACATGTCAACAGTCTCCCCTTCTCAGGCTTGGTTTCCCCATATCCATTCATTTAGCTTTTCTGTGTCCTCCTGCCTTCTCATCCTTGCCTCTGGGCTGGTATGCCCATTTATTCTTGTATACATGGTTGAGCTACGTGTGTTATTATTTGTTTAATGGGCCTGTCTAATCTTTGGCTGAGGGGTAAACCTCAAGAGTGACTTTAGTACTGAGTTAAAAGAGAGTCCAAGGGTGATCTTCTCGGGGTTTCTCCAGTCTCTGTCACCAGTAAGTCTGGTGTTTTTTTGTTAGTTTGAATTTTGTTCTACATTTTTCTTCAGCTCTGTGCAGGACCCTCTACTGTGATCCCTGTCAGAACAGTCAGTGGTGGTAGCCGGGAACCCTCTATTTGTGTTGGAATCTGTCTGGTGGAGGCTGTGGTTGTTAAGTGGAAAGGTTTTTGCTCATTATTATGATAGTATCACACCTGTTGTTTAAAGATGAGAACTGTGGTGCTATAAGATATATTATTTCAGAATGATTGACATCAAAGAAAATGTTCCCATCTAAGCATAAAAACATTATTATATTTTTTATTTGCTTAGCAATTCCTTTCTTAATTAATTTATTTTAATCACAGACCCTTAATTTTAGAGTCAAAAGAACTTGCCAAATACTGAGACACAGTAATTCACAGAGTTATTCCATTGAAAGCATAATACCTCACTTGGGATAATGCTTCATCAGTTCTATCAGCTAACCATGGGAATCACATAGATAAAGGCAGATCCTCCTGAAGTATTGTAAAGATGTAAGGGGAAACATCAATTGCAACTCTTTGTTTCCTGATGACTTTGTCAGGAAACAATATAATTGCAGACTTTGGCCAAAGACTTAACTTTGGGGGTGGTTGTGTTAATGTCAAGAATTAAAACAAAATATTTTGGGGATTTCTTTATTATTTTAAACCATAAAATTCTTTCATTATTGAGTCCAATTTTCCTTTCACTGTAGATACAAAAGTACCCTTAATAATGTAGGTAATTGCTTTGTTCTACACAGGCCATGATGTGATGTTGGACACACAACTTTACAATGTGTTTTGGTGTCTAATTTTTGAAGCAGTAGTGGGTGAAGCAGATTTAAGGGAGGCAATGAGGTTTGCTTGAAACAGAAGGGTTTTTGAATCAGAGAGATCGGGCTTGTATCATGGCTTTGTCTTATGCTATTTCTGTCCAGTGTAAGTTACTGAACCTCTTGGCCTCATTATTTGTCTATATAAAATTGATATTTCTTCATACATAAGTGGATAAAATTGATACAAAATAATCGATATTTTATAAAATGTGCCCTTTTTCTTTTTGCATCTTTCAACATCATCACTTTACTTCCCTAAAATGTCACATCCCCATCTTCTACATTCATCTATTCAAAATTGGGAATCATCAATCCATGCAGGGGATTTAGATTTAATCCTAATAGCGTCTTTGCCTCACAGGAGACATTTTGGTAATATTTACTCCACATCAAGGAAGAGAGCTAATCACTTCTCATATCCTTGAAGGATTCCAAAATAGAAATTACTCTAGATAAAAAGTCAAACTGAACATTTCCATCACCATTTTCAACTGGTCATCACAAATTGAGACCAAGAATGGAGTTGAAATTTAGATCTATATATCTAAAATTCCCTTTTCTACTTACAAAGTTTGAATTAGAAAACAGCTCACTTCAAAGATGTAGCTTTCCGGTTCTAGGCAGATTTTATTCCATTAGCAATTCCCTTTTCTCCCTATATCGTCAACTTCTTTCTTTTTATTGATACTGATTTCTCGATAGATATCAATATACCCAAATGTCTCTCATTTAAAAATGAACAAATATCTTTACCTTAATCCTATGTTCCCCTCTCACTACTGCTGTATCTCTCTCAGGAGTGAGAGGGGAACACAGGATTAAGGACAGTTTAATGAACAACTGGTCTACACCCAATATCTCAATTTTGTTTCTATAGACTTTAATATTTTTATCTCCCTAAACCTACTGCCATAGCGATATTTACAAGTATTTTCTAGTTGATAAATCCAAATCATGGTTTTTAATCTTAGTCTAGTATTTGGTACTGTTTACCACACGTTCTTACCTCCAGCTCTGCCTTTTCTTGCTTGTGAGATGCCTCTCACTTTTTGTTCCTGCCTAACTCTTGTTCTCCTGCTCACATAATGTTGGTGTTTCTATGACTTCTACTGTCAGTACTTTTCTCTGTACAGTCTCAACACTTCTGGGGCTTCAAATTATTGCCAATACTCTGATGGTTATCAATAGTCTTATTCCCAAGCTGAAACACTTTTTTTTTTTTTAATATCTAAGTCAATGTACCTAACTTTCTACTGGATGATTCTCTCTGGCTGTGAAATGGGCACCTCAGGTTCAAGAGGATACAAATTAAACTCATCCCTACCTCAGACTACTGATTCTTTTTCCATTTTGAAAAATGTTTTCATCATCCACATAGTCTCTAAATCCAGAAACCAGGATTTGATATCTTTGCCATTTTATACCCCCTATTTACTTTATTCATTTATTTAGTTACTAAAATCATATCTATTGACTACTCAATTTATCCTAGGCACTGTTCTTGATGCTGGGGATATAATGATAAAAAAAGTTAAACAATAACTCTTCTGTCATAAAGTTTACAATTTAGTGGCAAGGGGATAGGAAGCGACTAAGTAACAAAGAAATAAGGAATATAGTTTTAGATAATGTTATGTAACATCAGATCCTCAGTGAAATTGATTGGCACAATAGCCTCACTGATGGGCTCAAACATGCAGGTGATTGTGAGGAGTCCACAAGACTGGGCAACATTTCTTTCTGTTGCATATGAAGTCTCCATGAGTTGTAGTCTATTGGGCGGCAGATATCTATTTCTATCTAATTTACATGAAGAAAAATAAGCAGGGTGGGGGTAGGGTATATCATTCATGATTAGATTTAGCTCCACAAAACATAAAATCTAAAATAACACTGACTAGATATTGAAATTTATTTCTCTTTCATTATAAGGAAAATTTATATGTGGGTAATCCAGAGCTTGTATGGTGACCTAGTTTTCCTCAGGAATGCCTAAGTCACTCTGCTTTATAAGTATTATATGTAGCTTCCAGCTCAAGATCACTTCTCACTTCATGAAGGATGCTAGAATTTCAGCTATTGAATCTATGTTCTAGGTAATAGAAAACAAAAAGCAGAAAGGAGAAAAAAAGAGGCACATCTCAAAGAGATTTAAGCCCTTTTATAATGTTCCTGGAGACTCCATAAAAACATGTTCATTTAACTCTGATTGGCTATGTCATGCTGAAATTGATGCTATCCTTTTGCTGGCTTTATCATTATTCCAAATAAAATTGTATTGTGTTTATTAAGGAAAGGATTTGGGATAGGAAGATGTCTCTGCCATAAAAACTTGTTGTTGTTGAGTTGATTCTAACTTATGGGCAACCCCATGCGATACCAAATAAAACTGCTCTATAGGATTTTCTTGGCTGTAATGGTTATAGGGAGCCCTGGTGGAACAGTGGTTAAGAGCTTGGCTGCTAACAAAAAGATCAGCATTTTGAATCCACCATCTGCTCCTTGGAAACTCTATGGGGCAGTTCTACTCTGTCTTATAGGGTCACTATAAGTCAGAGTCGACTCAATGGCACCTGGTTTGGTTGTGGTTTTGGTTTAATGTTTATGGAAACAGATCTACAGGTCTTTCTTTGGATGTGCCATTGGGTGAGTTCAAAGCGCCAACCTTTAGGTTAGTAGTGGAGCATGAACTATTTGTGTCACCCAGGGACTCCTCCCTCTGACACAGGGGACTATTTATTTTTGTTATCAATGAAAGCTTTATGATGAAATAAAATATCAGCACATATTTTTGATCAAGTACTATTGTCAATAATAGAATAATATCCACATGCCTACAAGGAAGACCAGTTAATACGACTATTATTCAAATTTAGGTACCAAACACTAAGGCCAAAGATGAAGAAATTGAAGATTTTTACCAAATTTTGCAGTCTGAAATTGATCAAAGATATAATCAAGATGCATTGATAATTACTTGCAATTGGCATGTGAAAGGTGGAAACAAAGAAGGATTGGTAGTTGGAAAATATGGCCTTCATAATAGAAATGACGCCAGAGATTGCATGATAGAATTTTGCAAGACCAATAACTTCTTCATTGCAAATACCTTTTTTTTAACCAATAGTGGTTAAGAGATTGGCTGCTAACCAAAAGGTCGGCTGCTAACCAAAAGGTTGGCAGTTCAAATCCACCGGCCACTCCTTGGAAACCCTATGGGGCAGTTCTACTCTGTCCTATAGGTCCCTATGAGTCGCAGTCAATTCAACTATACACGTGGACCTCACTAGATGGAATACACAGTAATCAAACCGACTACATTTGTGGAAAGAGATGATGGAAAAGCTCAATAGCATCAGTCAAAACGAGGCCGGGGCTGACTGCCAAATAGACCATTATTTGCTCATATGCAAGTACAAGCTGAAGCTGAAGAAAATTAGAACAAGCCTGGAAGAGTCAAAGTATGAACTTGAGTATATCCCACCAGAATTTAGAGACCCATCTCTAGAATAGATTTGGTCATTGAACACTAATGACTGAAGACCAGACAAGTTGTGGAAGGACATCATACATGAAGAAAGCAAGAGGTCATTAAAAGACAGGAAGAAAAAGAAAAAAAAAACAAAATGGAGACTCTGGAAGTAGCTCTTGAAAGTAGAGTAGCTAGAGTGAAAGGAAGAAATGACTAAGTAAAAGATTTGAAAAGACAATTTCAAAGGGCGGCTCAAGAAGGGAAAGTAAAGTATTGTAATGAAAAGTGCAAAGACCTGGAGTTAGAAAAACAAAAGAGAAGAACATGCTAGGTTATTTTCCAAAGTAATAGAACTGAAGAAAAAAATCAAGGATTCTACAGGGAAAATATTAAATGACTCAGGAAGCATCAAAAGAAGATGATGGAATACACAGTCACTGTACCAAAAATAATTGGTTGATGTTTAACCATTTCATGACATAGCATATGATCAAGAACCGATGGTACTGAAGGAAGTAGTACAAGCTGCACTGAAGGCATTGGCGAAAAACAAGGCTCCTGGAATTAACAGAATGCCAATTGAGATATTTCAACAAACGGATGCAGCACTGGAAGTCCTCACTCTTCTATGCCAAGAAATGTGGAAGACAGCTACTTGGCTAACTGACTGGAAGAGGTTCATATTTGTAACAATTCCAATGAAAAGTGATCCAACAGAAAGCAGATATTCTTGAACAATATCATTAATATCACACACAAGTAAAATTTTGCTGAGGATCATTCAAAAGCGGTTGCAACATTGACAGGGAACTGCAAAAAATTCAAGCCAGATTCAGAAAAGGATGTGGAACCAGGTATATCCTAGATCTTGGCTGAAAGTAGAGAATACCAGAAAGATGTTTACCTGTGTTTTATTGACTATGCAAAGGCATTCCACTGTGTGGATCATAACAAATTATGGATAACATTGCAGAGAATGGGAATTTCAGAACACTTAATTGTGCTCATGAGGAAACTTTACTTAGACCAAGAAACAGTTATTTGAA
>NW_004444286.1:140100-142244 GCF_000243295.1 Trichechus manatus latirostris | reverse complement strand
AGATAATTTTTTCAGGTTGAAAAAAAGTTTTGTTTTAATTTCTTTCCTAGACTCCCTGCAAAATGTTCCCTTAGCTCAAAGTAATGTTACTATAATTTCTTCTATAAGTTCTTTTTAAAAAAATTCAATGAAGCACATAACTATACTCCTACAACATTAGTTTTATTAATCCACTGGGCAGCATCAAATTATATCAAAATCATATGTAATTAAAAGTAAATTGGATGTGAGGTATATATTAATATGTTGTGGCATGTGTGAAACAAACTTCTCTCCTAGTAAAAGATATCCACAGGAATATAAGAGATCATGCACCTGATTTTTCTTTTTTGGTGACAGTGTATGCTTTGCTGTGTCAAGAGCAGGGGGAAAAAAAAAAGCCTCTTTCCATTCCCACTGGAGTTTTTTGCTTCAACTTATGGCAAAAAGCATAATCCATCTATCCCATAGTGTCAGAGTGATAAAAATGTTCACAACTGTACCCCTCCTTCAAAATCAAAATTAAATATTACCTCTTCCATGAAGTTGTTCCCAATCTCATCAGCTAAACTAATCTCACCCACCACTGTGGTCCCATAGCATTTTGTTTGTACATAAATTTTAGAACTTACCTAACTCTGTCTTCAATTATATCCAGTTTATTCTGTACCAATCTTTCTAACTCTATGGTAGTCTTTACGACTTCAACCAGAAGTATTTATCTCAGTGTCTTGCACTAAGCCTAGTGCAGTGTCTTGTCATTGGTTTTTCAACTGACACATTTCTATACTGGTTAAATGCTTGGGATGCAGTCCATGTGGATGGGGTTGATTACTGACTCTGCTCTTTCCTAGATGTACAATCTTAGGTGAACCAATTAACCTTGTTCCTCTCTCAGTTTCTTTACCTTTAAAATGGGGAAAGTGTGGACACATATATAATAGATTTTTTTTTTTAATTTAAAAGTGAGATAATGAATAAAGGCTAGCGGAGTTTCTAGTATTTAATAAGCAAAAACAAAACCAAACCCATTGCCATGGAGTCAATTCTGACTCATAATGACTTTATAGGACAGAGTAGAACTGCCTCATAGCGTTTCCAAGGCTTTAAATCTGTACAGAAATAGATGGGCACTTCTTTCTCCCATTGAGCTGCTGGTGGGTTTGAACCGCCAACCTTTCAGTTACCCACTAATCGATTTAACCACTGTGCAACCAGGGCTCCTCACTTAATAAGTAGTTCATAAATATTATCCATTGTTATTTTAAGCTGGTTCTACATTTTTCTCCAGCTCTGTCCGGGAGGGACCCTTTGTTGTGATCCCAGTCAGAGCAGTCAGTGATGATAGCTGGGCATCATCTTGTTGTACTGGACTCAGTCTGGTGGAGGCCGTGGTAGTTGTGGTCCATTAGTCCTTTAGACTAATTTTTTCCATGTATCTTGTTTTCTTCATTCTCCCCCACTCCCAAAGGGGTGAGGCCAGTGGAATATCTTATATGGCTGCTCACAGGCTTTTAAGATTCAGATGCTACTCACCAAGGTAGAATGTAGAACATTTTCTTTATAAACTGTGTTGTGCCAATTGAGGTAGATGTTCCCCAAGACCATGATCCCCATGGCCCTCCACCAGCAATTCAGTCTCTCAGGGAGTTTGGATGTGTCTATGGATTTTCTGTGACCTTTACTTGTAATGTGTACAGGAAATTTCACACTTTTAATCTTTCTTGAGGAAGGTCCTAATCCCTTTAAAGGTTTCATTTGATTAGTCAGGCCCACCCAGGATAATCTCTCTTTTGATTAACTCAAAGTCATTGGGAACCTTAATTACATGTGTAAAATGTGTTCACCTTTGTCATATAATAAAACCTATTCATGGGAGTGAAATCCATATTCCCAGTCCTGCCCACACTTAAGGGGAAGGAATTATAAAGTGGTATATACCAAAGAGCAGGAATCTTGAGAGCCATCTAAGAATTCTCCCTTCTCCACATTTTCTTCATATTAGCTTAACATGTTCCTCCCCCTCTGGCAACTTGATCCTACACACTCAACAAGTGATTTTTACTTCTTAGGAATAAGGATAAAAACAACCCACCTAACAGCACCCTCCCATTTACAAAATATTTGTGTCTGATCTCATTTTTACCTCTTTCTTCCTTTCAGAA
>NW_004444286.1:137461-139306 GCF_000243295.1 Trichechus manatus latirostris | reverse complement strand
TTTGGGCTCCTTTTAACTCTGCAAAACATTTTGTGAGTGATCTCATACTATGTCTTCAACTACCACCTCTATGCTAATGACTCACAGCTTGATCTCTATCTTGATCTTTCTCTCCTGGGCTCCAGGCACATTAGTCTCCTTGATATGGATGGCAAAACATTAGATTTAGCATTCTCATCTCAATTGCTGATTCTTTCCTACACTCCCTTTTTTGAAAATGGCATTATTTTCAACCTACTTGATTATGGCAGAAGCTTGAGAATCTGCCTTCTTGACTCCTTACTCTCTCACAGTCTCCATAGCTAATTACTAATTTATAAGAAGATAGAATAAATGGGTTCTATCTTGTTTTAATTTTTGTTCTGAATCAAAACATCATCATCAACTCATTAATATAGATTTTGTGTTCAATCCAAATATCATTCAGCACAGCCTGTCTACTGCTGCCAGAGAAATCTTTTAGTATTTATATCTGATAATGGCTTATTTTGCTTAAAATCATTCAATAATATTATTGGATTCAGAATAAAAATACAAATCCCTTACTGTTCATACAATGTCCTTTAAGAATTAGTCACAGTCTAATAACATTTTTTGCCACTTAAACTTTCTTGCATATCCTACAATCTTTTGTTACAAAACTCAGATGTGTAAAACTATATAATTTCTATATTTTTTTTTAATCAAACTTGGTTTCTATTTAGAGCTTTTTGTTTACCTGAGAGCCTAGTCTATTCAGTGTAATTTTTTCCCCTGAATTTAAGTCCCCTGGGATTCTCTTGCTTCATGGCATGGGGGAAAGGCAAAATCACAGTGCTTAATCTCCTTCAAAGGGGCAGTGGTGGTTCAGTGATAGAATTCTCAACTTCCATGTGGGAAATCTGGGTTTGACTCCTTGCCAGTTCATCTTGTGCACTGCCACTATCCTCTGTCAGTGGAGGCTTGTGTGTTGTAACGCTGAACAGATTTCAGCAGAGCTTTCAGACTAAGACAAACTAGGAAGAAAGCTCTGACAATCTACTTCCAAATGCAAACCCTAAGGATCCCAACAGTCTGATAGTTCAGTTGTGCACAGGGTTGTGAGCCATAAGTCAGGAGCTAATTCGACAGTAGTTAACAACAATCGTCTTCAGCCATCCAATCTGATATCACTAGCCTTGCCGGTCCATTTGGATTTTCCTTTGCAATCTACCCTTACCTTGGCTGCAAGGTCTCTATATATGTATGTCCCATTGATGACTCTCAGGGGCATGCTCATGCCCCTTGGACACAGAAAGCTTGAAGCAGAGCCTAGAGGGAGATGAATCAGTCCCATATGTGTTGCCTAACACATAGCTCTGCTCTTTCTAATTTGCTCTTCTGAGTCGACCCCAGTTGAGACACAAGACATAGATCTGGTTACTTTCAGATCCGCATACTCATCTGGAATACAGTCCCTTGCTAGAGACAGTCGTCAGCTTTTAACTCACTTGATTTCCCTTAGCTCTATCTCTGTCTTAGTCATCTAGTACTGCTAATAACAGAAATACCACAAGTGGATGGTTTTACTGAGGAGAAGTTTATTTCCTTACAGTAAAGTAGGCTAAAAGTCCAAATTCAGGCTGTCAACTCCAGAGGAACGGTTTCTGTCTCTCAGCCTTCCCATCAGCGTTCCGCCAGACTAGGAGCTTCTTGGCACAGGGACCCCGGTCCAAAGGACACGCTCTGCTCCCGGCACTGCTTTCCTGATGGTTTGAGGTCCCCAATTCTCTGCTTGCTTCCCTTTCCTTTTATCTCTTGAGAGATAAAAGGTGGTGCAGGCCACACCCCAGGGAAACTCCCTTTACATTGGATCAGGGATGTGAC
>NW_004444286.1:126784-136354 GCF_000243295.1 Trichechus manatus latirostris | reverse complement strand
TGGGAAGAGAAAGAATTCTAAGTCACAGGCTGGAAGATTTTTTGTGTAAGCACACAACCTTGATCTGTTTTCTGTAGTGTGTGTGTGTGTGTGTGTGTGTGTGTGTGTATGTACACATCCAGACAGGAGGGAAAAAAAATATATGTTCTGTGGTGAGCAGAATTATATGATGAGTCCCAATGACCCAAGCTCTGTATAATCTCCTCCGCTAAAGTATGCCCAGGACCAGTGAAATACAATAGGGCATCAATCCCATGATTATGTTACCTTATATGGCAAGTGGGATTTTGCAGATATAATTAAGATCCCTAATCAACTGATGTTCAGTTAATCAAAAGGGAAATTGTCCTGAGAGGCCAGACCTAACCAGGTGATTCCTTAAAAAGAGGGCCTGGGCCCTCCCTGAGGCCAGTCAAATTCTCTCTCCTGCTTGGAAGGGCAAATATCCATGTTGTGAGAGGTGAAAGATTGGCCTCTAGAAGCTGAGAATGTCCTTGGCAATAAAGTGGGGAACTCAGTACTACACTCTCAAGGAACAGAATTTTACTAATCATCTGAGTATATTTGGAAGTGTAACCTGAGTCTTAAATGAAATTTCACCCCTGACTGACACTTTTATGTCAGCCTTGAGTAACCCAGAGTAGAGGACCCAGTGAACCTGTGTCCAGATTCCTGACCCAGGGAAGCTGTGTGATACAAATTTGTATTGTTTTAGCTTCTGAGTTTGTGATAATTTGTTATAGAAAACTAATATTGTTTTTTTGAATAAAATGATAAGGGACTCTAGTTTTTTATTGTGGCTTGTAAGTACCTCAGTCTTTTTTTTCTTGCTAAGAGCACAGAGCCCATTCCATAGAAGTGCTTGATGGGAAAATACCTGTGCAACAATGCAAGAGGAGGCCAGTTGCAGGCTGAAGCATCAATATTAAGGAAAGACTGTAGCATTCATCATAGGCTAAGCTCCACAGCACCAGAGAAGAGTTGTTTTTTTTTAAATTTTTTAAACAGACCCAGCCCACACTCTTGCCCCAATAAGATTATATGCTCCTCTACTAATGACAATGTACTGAGGGAGAAAGTAATCAGGTAATGTCACACTACCTCAGGAAGTATTAAAAATGGGGTATCTATATTTGTACTCTCTATCCCCACAAAATACCTTGAAGAAACACTATGGAGAGCTCCTTTTAGACTTACTGCAGAGTGACAGTTTTCCTCTTCTGCAGGAGTAGGATAATCAGGTTCATTAATCCATTCAGACCTCCAGGGTATCATTTATTAAATTGCTCCCAATGTGCCTTATTCACTCCCAGGAAATAATTTACATACTAGGGAAGTTTGATTCGCTATCAAGCATACCCCATTTAAACAATTCTCATTTTCATTCCTTGGTGGAAGGTAATAACTTATGCAAAATATGTGCAAGCATAGATTATGTCATGCTGGAGAATTTATTTAAATGTTATCTTTAGGTTGCCAATATTCTATGCAGAGATCTGTAATATACAATTCAATGGACTTAATGAGCTTTACCAGGTTTTTTTGCCCACGCTCCCACCCCCCACATACACAACAATTAAAAGTAATCTTATATAAAATGTTAGGACTTCATCGAGTAACTGGAGTCGAAGTTATAGAAGAGACTTATCTATTGCACTATTCTGCCTCAGACTTTCAAATGAATCGTAGCTGGAGGTATTTTGTGTTATATAAGCCACAGACGAAACAGTTAATTGTACTTCTAAGACACCTTGCTTCCAATTTGAAATAACACTAATAGTCTTATTCAGAGGAAACATTCATTTGGTTTATGTTTCAATAATAAAATCATCTGTCAACTCATTATGATAAAGCTTTAACTCTTTTCTTAACAAGAAACTTCTAATGATAACACTTCTATGTAACAATTACCCTGTGCCCAGCTACTGTTCTATGTCACTTTGCTCATCTTCATTTTAGTATTCCTCGAAATGACCCTGTGAGGTAGATACTATTATTATCACTATTGAAAGATGAAGAAATTGAGTCCAAGTAACTAAATAAAACAATAACTGCTTAGGAATCTTTTCATAATGAATAGCCTCTATTAAATTGCTTGCTTTTTTAAAAAATGTAAGTATTTCACACTTGCAGAGATAGCTATTGAATTTCAAACTATGTAAATGATAACATACTGCATAAAACAGCACATAGAAAAGCCCTTCCGTTCCCATCTATTCCCTGCTACGTACGGTTGCTAATGAATGACCTTTAGTGAAAAAAATTGAATTTTGATTCCAGTACATCCGCTAACTAGCTGTGCTTCCCTATCCCGCATTATTTTATCTAGAAAATGAGACGATGATGTGAGTAAGAACCTTTTATGCTATTATTTTTTTCCAAGATGTATTTGTAAATGCTGTATGATTCGGTTAAAAAAAAAAAAAAAAACCCTGAAAAATAAAAGTTAGAACCGAGAATATATTAAGGTGTGACTGTCCCAACCACCTTCCCCCTCAAAAAACAAAAAAGCAAAATTAGAGTAAGGGTATATTTTACAAAGTACGAGGCCTGAGTAAGTATTTGTATATCTTGAGTTTGCTTCTCAACAAACCTGCCAAATACCCAACTCCAACTGTAATTCCAAAATATTTCTTTATCCAGATAATGAATCACAGCTTATGCAATCAATATGCTGGACAGCATCAAATTGAACATCCTATCCCCCAAACACATAGCAAAATCTTATAATCAAATGAATAGCAGTTGAAATTTCTACCTCCCCCTCCACCCTCTTCTGCTTTCAAAGCAGCAGTTTGCAGAATGCTGTGAAGTCCACATCACTTCCCCTGCTGCCTTCAGTCACGTATTTTAATCTTAAAAGGTATAAATTATTGGCTTATAAGAGTAAAAGCACCATGTCCATGCTGGCAGAAAATATTTTTAAAATTACTTTATCATAGCACAAAAATATAGCAAGTGAGATTTTAGCTGATGGAAAGTTGAGAATTTGGCTTGGAAATCAGAACATTAGCCAAGGAACAAGATTTTCCTTACTGGCGGGGTTATTATTATTTCTATTCTTTTTCTGCCCTCTGTGCTAAGATTTTGACAGTTGCAAGACAATTCCAGGCGAGCTTCTTTTCGCAGTTTCAGAGCCTTGAATACTTCCAATAAAACAACAAATCAATAGAATAGATGTGACTGAAGCTTTTACTCTTCCAAATTTAAATAAATATTGTTTGGTTTTAACTACAGGCATCAATAGATGATGTTGGGACATGGGTTTGTCATAGATCATGAAGAGGATAGATATTTTTAGCTTCCATGGACTTTACTCTTTACTCATGACTAACCTATGAGCAAAAGGATCAAACATTTGTGATCCATAGGCTATTCATTGGCTGATTTTCGAAAGATCTGCAGACCTCTCTTCCTAGTCTGTCTTGGTTTGGAAGCTCCACTAACACCTGTTCAGCAACAGGCAAGTCTCCACTGAGAGAACGGTGGTGGAGTGGTTATGCATGAGGTACACTGGCCAAAATAAAACTGGGTCTCCCACATGGAAGAGAAGAATTCTATCACTGAACCACCACTGCTCTCTATGAATGCAGATAGAATATCTTAACCCAATCATTTTACAAGGTGAGTGTGAGCACCTGGGAGGCAGTAGTAGAATGCTGAGGAATACACAGAAGCTGGCAAGTGGCTAGGTACCACAGCGCATAAAAAAAAAAATTCAATTCTGAAAGGGCTCACTGAGTTGGGACTGCTACTAGGAGGTATAATGAAAAGGAGACCTTGATATTGCAGCAAATGTTTCTCAAACAGAAAACCTATTTTTGGTAGTTGAAAACTGTAAGTGTAGGTTTTTTATGATGTCAAGAGACTGAGGAAAGGTGTAGAACAGCACAAGTTTTCAGAGTACAGGCTCTGCAATTGGAACTAGGACCAAGTTTTGGCTTTTTCTCTGATTCCTATGTGGTGTTTGGCAAGTAGCCCGATATTTCTGTTTCTATTTGCTCAGTTATAAAAATGGGAAATCTACCTTATTTTTTTCTATAAAATTAACATATAAGGTATAACAACACATTAGCACATGTCTTGGCACATAGAAGTCAACAAAAATAAGTAATTTTTCCCATGAGCTGGTTGCAAGTGACTCAGAAAAAGTTGAAGAAGGGCTTTTTGATGAACTTCAAAGGAAAAGAAGCTATTGAATTCTAGAATTCCAGGGCAGAATGTAGACAGGGAACTCTTATTTCAGACATGCAGTGGGTGGGAAAAAGGAACAATTTCCATTTTAAAAGGAATTGGAAAGACAAAGGATTTACTTTTATTTCACTTTCTTCTGTAGAGATTTTCTTACGATAACATAGAACCAAATTTAATTTGGGCTTAAAACATATTGTCTTGGGGATTCTCATTTAAAAGACTGTGTTTGTAAGTAACTGATTATATCAGTCAAATAATTGCCAATATTCCTCCCTAACTTTGTAACTCCATTTTATAAGCTGTGCAAAGGAAGTCTAGCTTTTATGAAGGGAAGGCATCAATCTATATATCTTTTGCGTTTCAGCCAGCACATAGGCTGAAGATCTGGTAAGCATGCCATAAAAACTTGTTGATTTGAAATGAAAAAAATTGAATCAGAGAAGGCAAGGATTTTGAATATGTTGCTTTAAGGAGAGGTATATCTATTACTAGACAAGGAAGGTAGTATTAACATGATTCAAAACATCTGGAGGAACATTCAAATATTTATTCAAATGTTTGGATAATTGCTATAGTCAGTTAAAATTAGCCATCAGTTAAAGTTATCTGAGTATTTGCTAAGAAAAAATAAAAAAAAATTCTACTCAATTATTGTTAAAGAAAAGGAATAGTAAGCGTAACTAACATTATTTTTTCATAAGGTTAATACAAACATTTCATTATTTTGAAGATTCTAAGACCTATATCTCTATAGCTTTCATAAATGAACACTTTGTAGAATTATGGAATATGGAGTAAAATTTATATATATAACTATACGTAATACATATATTTATGTTTGGTCATGTATAAATCCAACTAAGTATAGTTTTATTCAAACTATTAAATTGTTTAGTTCGGGGAAAGTTGTCTATAGTGCTAGTTTCTATAAAGTTAATTATATTTCCAAGTTTACTTTGATGGCAATTTTTTTAAAAATCATTCTCATAAAAAACCTCAAGAAATAAAGATTTGAAAAGAAAAATGGATTTCGTTGTCATTTACTAGTGCAGTCATCCTGTGAAGATGTTAAAATACTTACAGGATTTTTGTAGCACTTTTTACATTTGGGGTTCATTCTTACATGTTTCAAAAATCAGTCATGGTGATCATCGTTTGCTGCCTTCTTCCACTCTATGTCACTATAATTTGCTTATCCATAAGGTTCCCTAGGATGCTTTCTCATACTGAATCATATCAAACATCAATATAGTTCTCTGTCAACTCCTCAAAACACTGCCAAGCTTTACCAAAGCTTCAGTTTAAGAGGCTGCAGTACTGAGAATTACTTATAGGTCACCAGCAAGTGGTTCACAGTTCCTAAATCCAGTATGAGGGTCTTGTGGTCTAAGAAAACTCCAACATAGAAAGGGAGAGGTGTAGTTCCTTATGTCCAATCACCTATTCACAAGAGAAAAAACATTGACAGATGGAAATTTCATTCATAGGACAATCCAAGCCCCACCCAATCATCATAAAGCATTCTAAAACCCTGAATTATTCTAATTTAAGTAATCCCTGTGATGGACAACGGACGCTAGAAGTGTATTCAGGTTGTTACAAAAAACACTATTCTAATTATTTATTGTGAAGTCTAAAAACCCCAGTTCACACTGCTTAATATCTCAGTTTGAAACTTTTGCATTTAGCTATAGAATGACTTTATTCCCAAGAAAAAAGAGTAGCTTCTTTTCTTTTGTAAAACTTACAGGGCCAATCTTGGCTATCTTTTCTGAAAGAAAGGAAATCTTCCACACGAATTGATACCTACCACTCTAAAAATTATAAAATGCCAACAGGTTTCAGATATTCATCTTAAGGATGTTAAAATGAATGTCGTTGTTAGTTGCCATCAAGTAGATTCTAATTCAAAGTGACCCCATGATTGCATACTAGAACTACTCCATAGTGTTTTCCAGTCTGTGACCTTTTGGAAGAAGATTGCCAGGCCTATCATCTGAGGCTCTTCTGGGGTTTTGAACCACCAAACTATTAACTAGTAATTGAGTGCTTAACTGTTTATGCTACCCAAGGAATCCACAAAAAAAAAAAAAAAAAAGATGACTAAGTTGATAAAATTTTAAAATCACTTGGATGATTGGGATAAACCAATCACTAGGTGATCATATACTAATAATTCATAGCATAATTAAATATTCAGTAAATCACAGGATGAAATCATGTGTGTAATAAGGTGAACGTGACATGCATTCACATATATAGCTATAAATATATAGGAAAAGAATTAGAAGGAAACATAATTCTGACAGTTATTTTGCTAGGTCATAAAATTGTTTTTAATTATCTTTTATTTTTTTCTAATACTGTCATTTGTATAATAAAAAATAAAACAGCAATAACAAACAGGAGTTTCTCAATAAGAAAAAAAAGATAAAGTCATTACATATGATTATCTGAATTGAGATTTTTTTTTGAATCATCACAATTTATAGTACAAAAGACAGAGAATTGCCTAAGAAAATTTTTAAAATAGAATTAACTCTTTTACTATCCACGATATAAGTGAGGTGATCTCACAATCTATTTCCTCTTCAAAAAAGAAATATGGACTGTTAAATCTAGGTGGTCTGGAAGCAGAAGTGAATACTGTCTTGGAGTCTTTTTGCGATTATGGTGTTTTTACAGGATTATAATATTTTTATAATACAGAATTTCTTTTTTCTCAATTTTCCTAAATGGCCATTATAAAAGTTATAGAAAATTTATTGGATGTATGGTAACCACATTAGTAATGATTTAGATAGAGTTATTTAAATAAAGAGTTATGAAAACAAGCATGATGTTTTCACTTTGGAGATTATTGCTGGATGAAGAATTTATGCTTTTAACCAAGAAGCTGTCATAGCTATTTATGAAAATGCACTCTCTTTGTAGATTCAATTGTTAACAAAATTAACAAGACAAATATGTTTTGTGCTTCACTGGGCTTTTTAAATTTTCTGTTCAAATTAACAACCAGAGTTGAATTAAAGCGTGGATGACTACAAGCTAAAAATAAAATCTAAAACAGCTGAAAAGCATGGGTTTCTGTAGCAAGAAGTTACACATCTATGTACATTTATAGATACTTTTAAGCAAATATTTCTACAATAATGTTATCTTTTTCAAAATAGTTGGTATTAATTATGATAAATGACACCTGCTTTATTTTTTAGCCAAAATATGTGTGAATACTTAGAGAATGGAACCAATTTATATAAATATCAGCATTCAGCCTTGCTCATTCATCCAAAAACCTACTGCATGTTACTTGTTAAGAATACCTGTCTTCATGATCTTTGAGAGTATTATGAAGCAACTTTATTATTTTAGGAAAATAAACTGAAGCAAAATTTCAAATAATTTAAATCTGAATTTACGGTAAAGATGAAATAGATCTATTGCTGATAACAAAACTGAAGTCCAAAAAAATCTGTGGCACACAGAGGGTTGCCAAATTTAGCAGACAAAAGTATAGTCTACACAGTTGAATCTGACTTTCAAATAAACAGTGAATACATGTATGATCCAAATGGGACATAGTTATATTAAACGAGCATTCATTGTTTATGCAGGTTCAAATTTAACTGGCTGTCTTGAATTTTATCAGGCAAATCTGGACTCACAAGGATTCAGTTCTCCCTATTTCCAAACTGCTGTGCTTTGTATTCCTGGTCATATTTCTGATTTCATTCTAGAAAATTATCCTTGAAATTTAGAACAATTGAAGTGGGTTTATTAACATACATGTAAAGAAACCATCTCTATGATATTTTTATCAGGCTTATTTTAATTTGAATTTAAAAATTAGTTGCTTTGGCGGTTCTGGCACAATGGCGCCCTAGGCAGAAGCACCATGCTGTCCCTCCACAGCAAAGATCTGAAAAACTAAGCCGAACAGAGAATACAGCAATCCTGAAACCCTAAAACATCAAATGAAGAGATAAAGAACTCAGCCAAGCACCAAATGAAGTGAGAAAACTGACAGAGAACAGAGAGCAAGAAGAGATTCATGCAGAGGTCCCCTACCAGCTAACGCAGCACGGATTCACCATCTTGGACTCCTATCGGAGACCAGCAAACAGGGGGTATGGGAAAGGAGTCTCACGGAGCATCCAGCGGGAGACAAAACAACTGGTAATTTGCAATAAACACTTTCCCACCACCACCCTTCTTCATCCCGACCTGGCCTCCTCTGCTTCCCGCAGCCACAATCTCTTGACCGGGAAACACCGGCTGCTTGGATTCCACACACCCAAATGGGCTGGCTCTCTGAGTGCCATTTGTTAGCTGCTGATGTTGCTTTTTTCCACTTCTCTTGATTTCTTCCTTACCTGTCACCATCTTCCCCTCCTTTTGCTCAAATACCTGGCTCCATGTGCCATCTTTGCTTCTTCCTAAGGGGCTGCAGAGCTCTGGTAATTTGTGATAAATGCTTTCCCACTCCTTATCCTTCTTTACCCACACTCGGTCCCCTTTGCTTCCCGCGGACACAGTCTCTTGTCCGAGAAACACCCGCCCGCACTAGCTGGCTCTCTGAGTGCCATTTGTTGGCTGCTAGTGTTGCTTTTTTTTCTGCTTCTTTTGATTTCTTCCTTACCTTTCACCACCTCCCCCTCCTTTCGCTCAAGTACCTGGCTCCATGCGCCATCTTTGCATCTTCCTGAGGGGCTGCGGAGCTCCGTTAGAGTGTGGAGCTGCTGCCCGGTCTGGGCTGCTGTGCTTGTGGGATACCAAGGCTTTTGTTCGTTTGTCTGTTTTGAATTGTTTGTTTGTTTTCTTTTCCTTTTCTTGAGTTGGGGCCCCTTTCTGGCCAGGCGGTGCTGCGTGGCAAGGAGACTTCCCACTTGGCTTGCACAGACATTCAGAAAGATCCCTGAGGGCATTTCTTTTTTTGTTGGTTTTTTTTTTTTCTGTTTTTTCAGGGACCTTTCTTGTTTGTTTGTTTTTTTATTTGTTTTTTCCCCCTCTTCTTCCCTTTTTGTCTTTCTTCATTGCTCAGTTTCTCATCTCTGTATATCTTCCTTCTCTTTCTGTTCCATGAACACCTGGCATTGTATACCTCTACGCCCTCTAATCAGGCTGTACTGCAACACCTGAGAGCGACATCCCCAGACCTCATAGTGGTGCTGGTGGGATCGCTGGGAACTTTGTGGTTCTTTAACATTTCTGATTTTTACTTATTCATTCTTTTCTTTTCTTTTCCTCCTCTTCCCCTTTCTGTTTTTCTCCATTTCATAGTCTCTCATCTCTCCACTCCAACAGCAAGCTCCCCTAGCATTCTTTTTTGTTTCTTTGTATGTTTTTGGCTCCTGTTCCTCTCTCCTCTCTCCCATA
>NW_004444286.1:120911-121860 GCF_000243295.1 Trichechus manatus latirostris | reverse complement strand
GAGAGTCTGCACCACACACTTGGTGACCAACTATCTGGGCACCTGAGCTGAATCCATGCAAGAGAAATAAATGGACTCCTGAGCTCGCATATCTAGTAACAGATCTAACCGTCTGGTGACATAATATTAGAGCTTCAAAGGCACCAATAATCAAATTAGCTCACATGAGCAGCCTATGTGGGCATATCAAAATAAAACAAAACAAGAAGCTAGGACACAGTAAGCAAAGATAAAATACATAATAAATATAATAACTTATTGATGGCTTGGAGACGACAATCAATATCAAATCATATAAAGAGGCTGATCATGATGGCTTCAGCAAGCTCCCAAAACAAAGAATCAAGAAATTTTATGGAGGAAGAGAACTTGGAATTATCTGAGGTAGAAAAAAAGATTAATATACAGAACTCTTCAAGATATCATGAAGGAGATCATGTAAAATGAAGAACAAGCCAAGGAATACATAAAACAATAAAAGAAGTTAAGAAAATTAGAGAAGAGCACAATGACAAATTTAACAGGCTACAAGAATCCATAGAGAGACAGCAAACAGAAATCCAGAAGAGTAACAATAAAATTTCAGAATTAGATAACTCAATAGAAAGTCATAGGAGCAAAACTGAGGCAGTAAAAGTCAGAATTAGTGAGATTTAAGATAAAGCACTTGACACCAACTTATCTTTGGAAAAATCAGATCGAAGAATTAAAAACAATGAAGAAACTCAAGAATTATGTGGGACTCAATCAAGAGGAATAATCTACAAGTGACTAGAATACCAGAATGGGAGTGTGAGGGATAACAGAAAATACACACAGAATTTTTGAAGATTTGTTGACAGAAAACTTCCCTGATATTATGAAAGATGACAAGATGTCTAACAAAGGCACTTACTGAACACCACACAAGGTAGATCCCAAAAGAAAGTCACCAAGACATATTATAATT
>NW_004444286.1:110363-118668 GCF_000243295.1 Trichechus manatus latirostris | reverse complement strand
GTGAAGGACAGAACATCCAGAAAGAAGCTCAATAAAGATACAGAAGATTTAAATGCCACAGTCAACCAACTTGACCTCATAGACATATACAGAACACTCCACCCAACAGCAGCCAAGTATACTTTCTTTTCCAAAGCACATGGAACATTCTCCAGAATGGACCACAAACCTTAACAGAATCAAAAACATCAAAATATTACAAAACATCTTTTCTGACCATAAAGCCATAAAAGTAGAAATCAATAACACAAAAGGAAGGAAAAAAATAAAACACATGGAAACTGAACAATACCTTGCTCAAAAATTATTGGTTATAGAAGAAATTAAGGATGGAATAAAGAAATTCATAGAATCAAATGAGAATGAAAACATATCTGACCAGAACCTTTGGGACAAAGGAACAGCAGTGTTCAGAGGTCAATGTATAGCAATAATTACACATATCCAAAAAGAAGAAAGGGACAAAATCAAAACATTAACTGTACAACTCGAACAAACAGAAAGAGAGCAACAAAAGAAGCCCTCGGGCACCAGTAGAAAGCAAATAATAAAAATTAGAGCAGAATTAAATGAAATAGAAAATTCAGACAGTTAAAAAACAAAAAGCTGGTTCTTTGAAAAGATCAACAAAATCGATAAACCACTGACCAAACTTACAAAAGGAAAACAGGAGAAGAAGCTAATAGCCTGAATAAGAAATGATATGGGCAATAACACAACAGACCCAACTGAAATTAAAAGAATCATAATAGAGTACTATAAAAAATTGTACTCTAACAAATTTAAAAACCTAGAGGAAATGGACAAATTTCTAGAAACACACTACCTACCTAAACTAACACAAACAAGGAGAACAACTAAATAAACCTATAACAAAAGAAGAGAATCAAAAGTTATTTTAAAAACTCCCAACATAAAAAATCCCTGGCCTGGAAAAAAACCCTGGCCCAGACAGTTTCACTGGAGAATTCTACTCAACTTTCAGAAAAGAGTTAACACCACTACTACTAAAGGTATTTCACAGCATAGAAAGGACGAAATTCTCCCAAACTCATTTTATGTAGCCAGCATAACCCTGATACCAAAACCAGATAAAGACACCACAAAAAATAAAATTACAGATAAATATCCCTCGTGAAGATAGACGCAAAAATCTTCAACAAAATTCTAGCCAATAGCATTCAACAACATATGAAAAAAATAATTCACCATGACCATGTGAGATTCATACATTCTTTGATGGTTATGAGACTGGGGAGTGAGGAAGAGGGGTATTCACTAACTAGATTGTAGATAAGAATTATCTTAGGTGAAGGGAAGGACAACACACACCACAGTGGAAGTCAGCACAACTGGACTAAACCAAAAGCTAAGAAGTTTCCTGAATACAACCAAATACTTCCAGGGACAGAGTAACAGGGGCAGGGGTCTGGGGACCATGGTTTCAGGGGACATCCAGGTCAATTGGCATAACAAATTTTATTAAGAAAATATTCTGCATCCCATTTTGGTGAGTGGAGTCTGGGGTCTTGAAAGATAGTGAGCGGCCATCTAAGATGTGTCAGTTGCTCCCAACTCACATGGAGCAAAGGAGAATGAAGAACACCAAAGACAAAAGGAAAATATTAGCCCAAGAGACAGAAATGGTCACATAAAACAGAGACTCATCAGCCTGAGACCAGAAGAACTAGATGGTGCCTGGCTACCACAATGACCCCCCTGAGAGGGAACATAACAGAGAGTCCCTGATGGAGCAGGAAAAAAGTGGGATGCAGAACTCAAATTCTAATTAAAAGACCAGACTTAATGGTCTGACTGAGACTAGAGAGACACAGAAGTCATGGCTCCTGGACTCTCTGTTAGTCCAGAACTGAAACCATTCCCAAAGTCAACTCTTCAGACAAAGAATAGACTGGACTATAAGACATAAAACGATACTCGTAAAGAGAGTGCTTCTTAACTCAAGTAGGTACATGAAATTTAATGGGCAACTCCTTTCCAGAGGCGAGATGAGGAGGCAAAAAGGGACAGGAGCTGGTTGAATGGACACTGGAAATCCAGGGTGGAAAGGAGGAGTGTGCTGTCATATTATAAGCAGAGCAGCTAAGGTCACATAGCAATGTGTGTATAAATTTTAGTATGAGAAACTGACTTGAACTGTAAACTTTCACTTAAAACACAATAAAAATAATTATTGAAATTAAATATAAAAAAAAATAGATCAGACATATTTGTATTGCCATATACCCTTTACGCAAATAATGTGTGACTTCTACATTAGTTTGCCAACTACGAGGTATTTTTGTAACTATCCTAATTTTTTTATAGTGATATGTAAAAAAATCAGCATAGCAGCATTTATGAAAATACCTTGCTAGGAGAGGGTAGCAGTTGGCAAACAATAGTAGAGGCATGTTTTATTTACATAAAAAGATGGTACTTCAGAGCTATTATATTTTTTACTGATTTTGAATAGTAAACTCAATGTTATACAATAATCTTTGTGCCTATACAGAATATTTTAGACAGCTGTCAAAGTGTATGTGTTCAAAGTTAAACTGTTATAGAGCGCATGTATTGGTGCAATATAGACAATTCTTGTTTAATAACATCTATCACCTTTCCTTGAATTCAATAATTAAGTAGAAATGTTAGCATTGTGAATTCAAGGAATGTAATTGTTCTTGACTCAGTCCAATTTTTGGTAGTAAAGTAGATCTTAGATGGTTTTGGATAATGATCCCACAATAAAACTTCACAGCATAACATAAAAAAGATGTTACACAGTTAACTTTTTAATGGGGTCACAAAAGTACCATATTTCCTAACCCACATCAAAAATATCTCAGCACAGTGTTCAAATCAGATTATATCTGATCACTATGTTAGAATGGTTTTAAAAGTCTCGATGTTTTTAAGCAACTCACTCTGTGTGTGTGTTTAAGTGCTTTGAATATAGGTGGGAAGATTAAAAAAAATAGGAATTTCTATTTAGAGATTAATAAATTCACTTGCATATTGAATATTTGCTTGATATAGTTTTGACTTATTATTATTCTTACTTCTTTCATTATTATTTTAATTTCCTATCAGAAGATCGTAGGAAGGAAGTTATGAATTGTGACTCCCCCCCACCCCCATACTGCCAAAATATGTGTTGGAATCCTAACCTTATACCTGTGGGTGTAATCCTGACTGGAAATAATGTTTTCTTTGTTATGTTAATGAGACCTATCAGTAAGGATGTGTACTAAAATTGGTCACTTCTTGGAATATTTTAGATGAGCCACAAAGTTCTCCAGGCCTCAAAAGCAACAATTACTGGCAGATATTCCCACAAATGATTATAAAATTACTATTTGCTATTTAAAAAAAAAAGAAAATGAGGATTCATTACACACTGACAGTTACTAGCCCTGCTCCAGACCACTACATACACCATCAGGAAGTTCAGAAGAAATAACTAGGCAGTGTAAACCTAAACCCTTATCATAGCATGAGCTAAGCATGAATCTTCCCCTAAGGATCTCTAAAGACTTATTCTACCCCTCTTCATATTTGTCTTTCTGGTCCACAATAAGAAATAAAGGTCTTCTAGATAATCTTGCTCTACCCATAGTTTCCGTATCTCCTAGTTTGACCCAGGTCTTCTTGTATCTTTCTCAAACATCATAAAACCACTTTTTTTTTCTCCCCCACTAACACTCTAGATCTGTAATCAGGAAAGTTCTCTATATCCTTAACTCTTTCTCTTAACAATAATTCAATGCTTATAATTTCCTGAGACTAACTCCCTGTATCTTTTTTGTTCTTAACTATCATCAAGTTGGTTTCCACTCATAGAGACCCTATACACAACACAAGGAAACACTGCCCAATCCTGCCCCATCCTCACAATCGTTGTGATGCTTGAGCTCATTGTTGAAGCCACTGTGTCAATCCACCTCAGTCTTCCTCTTTTTCACTAACCTTCTACTTTACCAAGCATGACGACCTTCTCCAGGGACTGATCTCTCTTGCCTGATAACATGTCCAAAGTATGTGAGACAGAATCTCATCATCCTTTCTTCTAAGGAGCGTTCTGGTTGTACTTCTTCCAAAACAGATTTGCTCGTTCTTGTGGCAGTCCATGGTATATTCAATATTCTTCTCCAATGGATTCTTGGAACACAGCACTATAGACAGAAGCACCAGCCATCCCTCCACAGCAAAGACCTGAAAAACTAGGAAAAACAGAGACAAGTGCCATTCTTGAATCCCTAAGCATCAACTGAAGAGGGAAAGAACTCAACCAAGCACTGAGTGGTATAAGAAACTGACAGAGAACAGAGAGCAAGGAGAGTTACCAGCAGAAGACCCCATCAGCTAACAGAGCAAGGATCCAACATCTTGGACTCCTGCAGGAGATCAGCGGACAGGGTGTTCAGGAAAGCAGATTCACAGAGCTCCCAGCAGGAGACAGAGCACCCGGTAACCAGCAATACATGCTTTCTCACCGCCAAGCCTGCCTCCAACCTGCTTCACCTTTGATGCTTCCCAGGCTAGCCAGTCTGCTGCTTCCCGGTGAGCGGTTTCCTGGCTTCCCAGAGAGTCAGTCTGGCGCTCCCCAGTGGGAAGCGCAAGGGAAGCGCCTGTTCTGTGCAGGGCAAATTCGCCCCACCCACACTGGCCAGCATCTTTAGTGCCATTTCTTTGTTGTTGGTATTGATTTTGCAGCCTTTTTTGGCTTCTTCCCTGCCTCTCACCTCCTCCTTGTCTTTTCTCTTGAACACCTGACTTTGTGTGCCATATTTGCTTCTTCTTAACAGGATGTGAAGTGCTGCTCAGCTGGGGAACTGCTTCCCTGGCCCATCTCCCAGTTCCAGTAGCCATGCTTGTGGGATCCCTAGGGGTTTTTTGTGTCTCTTCCCCCCCCCCCACTTTTTTATTTGTTTTCTCTTTCTTTTTTCCTTTTTATTTTTCTTCATTTATTGGTTTCTCATCTCTTTGTACTTTCCTTCTTTTACTGTCTCCTGAATACCTGGTGCTGTGTAACATCTCCACCCCTTAAAGCCAGGCTATACTGCCCGGCTTGGGAGTAGCTCCTCTGTCCATGCAATCATGACAGTGAGATCCCTGGGGGCATTTTTTAAAATGTATCTATTTCCTTTTCTCCCCCTTTTTGTTTTTCTCCATTTCTTGGTTTCTCATCTCTCTACTCCAATGGCAAGCTCCCTTAGCAGGTTTTTTTTTTTTGTTGTTGTTGTTGTTCCTGTTTCTCTCTCTTCTTTTCTCTTTTCCATACCCAACCTAGCTGCACACATCACAACCTCCCACTCTCCCACATCCTGTCTATCTGCACTGTGTGCTGAATATTGCACTCCTGAGCAGCACAGGCATGACCTACTGGAATATGCCCTGCATTGACTACTGGCTCATCTTGTTGGCCCAAAGTACGTGCCACAAACAACCCATCACAGTCCCTCCCCTTCAGCTGTACTTCCCCTGCTACACCATAGCTGAACAACTGGCACTGCCCATTGGACAAGAACATGAAAAATATAGTGTCCACAGACAAGCAAACCACAAATAACGCACAGCCCACCTGCTTAGACATAACCAAATAAAACAAAAACAAGATTAAACAAATAAATCTACAATCAAGAAACAAAGAAAATAACTACTGAATGCCCCAAAGACAGCAGACAATATCAAAACATACAAAAAAACAGGACAGGATGGCTCCAGTAGACTTCAAAAATAAACACCAGATGACTGTCCAGTAGAAGAAAAGGCACTAGAACTACCTGATAAGGAATTCAAATCTCTAATATTCAGACCTATCCAAGAGTTGAAACAAAAAGCAGACAAAAATGAGGAAAAAAACAGACAAATTCATGGAAAATACAGACAAAAAATGGAAGAATTTAGGAAAATAATGCAGGAACAAAATGCCGAAATAAATTCACAACTAAAAATCATACAAAAACAACAATAGAAATCTAAAAGATAAACAACAAGATTTCAGAAATGGACAGTGACATAGAAGAGCTGAGGAGCAGGTTTGAAACAATGGAAGACAGGTTTAGTGAAACTGAAGACAAATACTTGGATACAACATTGTTTGAGGAAAAGTCAGAAAAAAGAACAAAGAAAAATGAACAACCCCGGAAAAAGATGTGGGATACAATCAAAAGCAAAAATTTGTGAGTGTTCGGAGTTCCAGAACAAAGGGAGAAAATGGAAAACACAGAGAGACTCATTGAAGAATTGCTGACAGAAAACTTCCCTAATATCATGAAAGATGAAAAGCTGACCATCCAAGAAGCTCAACGAACCCCATATAAGATAGAAACCAAAAGAAAATCACCAAGGCATATCATAATCACACTTTCTAAAACCAAAGACAAAGAAAGAATTCTGAGAGCAGCTTGAGAAAAACAAAAAGTCACATACAGAGGAGAAATCATAAGATTAAGCTCTGATTACTTGGTCGAAATCATGCAAGCAAGACGGCAAAGAAATGACATATATAAAATCTTGAAAGAAAAAAATTGCCACCCAAGAATAATATTTCCTGCAAAACTCTAGTTCAAATATGATGGTGAAATTAGGACATTTCCAGATAAATACAAATTAAAGGAATATGTAAAAACCAAACCAAAATTACAAGAATTATTAAAGGGAACCCGTCAATTTGAGAACAAATATCAGATGACTGCCTGAATCTAGGACACAAGATCGCACCAGCCAGATAGCAACCTAGGAAATGAACTTGCCAGGGCTATTCAAAACCAAAAGAATTACAACAGGGAACCAAGGAGGTTAATCAGCAAATTACAACAATGTCAGAACAATAAAAGTGGGAATAAATGGTGTAGGTAAGAACTTTCTAATGGAGAAGTAGGCAAGGTGATACCAAGAAATAATAGACTTGTTCCTACTTAGGAAGATAAGGGTAAATTTTAAAGGAACCACAAAGAAAGTTAACAAACCTACTCATCAAAATAAAGAAGAAAAATATGAAGTTTCAGTAAAAACCTACAAAAACACAAGAAATGAAAAAAAAAAAATCCACAAAAGGAATTCAGCACAGGAGAGTAAGGGGAAAAAGAAATCGTCAATACCACACACACACACACAAAAAAAAAACTACAAAATGACAATAATAAACTCACACCTATCAATAATTACACTGAAAATAAATGCCATAGACAGTGACAGAATGGATAAAAAAACAGGATCCATCAATATTCTGTCTATAAGAGACCCACCTTAGAAACAAAGACATAAATTTATCAAAAATCAAAGAATGGAAAAAATATATCAAGCAAAGAGCCGCCAAAAAAGAGCAGAAGTGGCAATACTAATCTCAGATAAAATAGATTTTAAAACAAAATCCACCATAAAAGACAAGGAAGGGCACTACATCATGATTAAAAGGACGATAAAACATGAAGACAGAACTATAATAAACATCTATGCACCCAATCACAGGGCTCCAAAATACATAAAAAGAACTCTAACAGCACTGAAAAGAGAAATTGACAGTTCCACAATAATAGTAGAAGACTTCAATACACCACTCTTGGTAAAGGACAGACCATCTAGAAAGAAACTCAACAAAGGTACAGAAGATCTAAAGGCCACAATCAGCAAACTTGAACTCATAGACACGTATAGAACAATAAACCCAACAGCTGCAAAGTACACATTCTTTTCCAACACGTATGGAATGTTCTCCAGAATAGACTACATCTTAGGCCTGAAAGCAACCCTTAACAAAATCCAAAACATTGAGATAGTACAAACTATCTTCCCTGATTACAATACCATCAAAGTAGAAATTAACAACAGGAAAAGCAAGGAAAAAAAAATTCATTCCATGGAAACTAAATAACACCCTGCTTAAGAACCACTAGGTAATAGAAGAAATCAAAGATGGAATCAAAAAATTCCTAGATCAAATGAGAAATGAAAATACATCATACCAAAACCTGTGGGAAAATGCAAAGGCACTGATCAGATGTCAATTTATACCAATAAATATATACCATAAAAGAGAAGAAAGGGACAAAATCAAAACATTAGCATCACAACTCAAACAAATAGAGACAGATCAGCAAAAGAAGACTACAGTCACCAAAATAAAGAAAATTGTAAAGATTAGAGCAGAAATAAATGAAATAGAGAACAGAAAAACAATAGAAAGAATTAACAAAATCAAAAGTTGGTTCCTTGAAAGGATCAACAAAATGACATAAGAAAAACAGGAGAGGACGCAAATAACACAAATAAGAAATGAGATGGGGGACATTACAACAGA
>NW_004444286.1:104941-106135 GCF_000243295.1 Trichechus manatus latirostris | reverse complement strand
ATTAATTATATTTTTAACAATTTCTGCATTAGGTTGGATCACCTTTCTTGGGAATAGGCATAAATTTAGATCTCTTCCAGTCAGTTGGCCAGGTAACTGTCTTCCAAGTTTCTTGGCACAGATGAGTGAACACTTCCAGAGCTCCAACCTTTTGTTGAAACATTTCAATTAATATTCCATCAGCCCCTGGAGCCTTGTTTTCCACCAATACCTTCAGTGCAGCTTGTACTTTTCCCTTCAGTACCATCAGTTCCTGATCATATGTTACCTCCTTAAATGGTCGAACATCAACATATTATTTTCAGTACAGTAACTCAGTGTATTCCTTCCATCTTCTTTTGATGCTTCCTGCTTCATTTAATATTTTCCCTGTAGAATCCTTCAGTATTGTAACTTGAGGCTTGAATTTTTTTCTTTAGTTCTTTCAACTTCAGAAATGCCAAGTGTGTTCCTCCCTTTTGGTTTTCTATCTCCAGGTCTTTGCACATTTCATTATAATACTTTGTTCTCGAGCCACCCTTTGAAACGTTCTGTTCAGCTCTTCTACTTCATCATTTCTTCCTGAGACCATCTCCGTCTATCTAGTCTTCTTATATTAAGGCTGTTTTAATTCTCTTTTTTTTTTTAATTCTCTTTCCTTTTGCTCTTCCAATATGTAAAGATCTATTGTCTTCACCAGCCACTTCTCCTTCCTCCTTCAAAATCTCCAGCTCCAGTGAAGCTCATTTCATCAACAATAACACCACCTACTTCATCACACTGCTGTCACTGTTAGATTTCCCGCTTATTTCCCATAGTCATAGATCAATTACTGAGCCCTGCCTTCCTCTTAACCTGTAACACTGCAGTCCTTGTAAATGTACCATCTATGTACCTGACCCATCTAATAACTAGTTATCTCAGCTCCTTAGTCTCATTCCTTCAATTTCCCTCCAGTACTCTCATAGTCACAAGTTCAATATTATTTTACCCAATAACTAAATCTCCATCAAAACTTTGCTTTCTAAGATCTTAAAATCTGACTAGCTTTTTTATTCTTTCAGTGCATTTATTCTAGGAATCATATTGTAGCAGTTTTTACCAGAATAAATCCTTAGTTTTTAAACACACTTTTAACATTAGTTTTCTACAGTGATTAGTACTCTTTTGCTTTCACTTTCTCAGATTAGAGAATAGATTTAACAACTTTGTCTC
>NW_004444286.1:102433-104591 GCF_000243295.1 Trichechus manatus latirostris | reverse complement strand
GAAGTTTCTGGAAAAAAATATGCATTTGACTGCTTTCATCTTAAGCTCAGGAACATAAACCTCAAATGGACAATTCAGACAGAAAATCCAGTTGTGCTTCCATTAAATTTGTTTTCTCTTTTTTCAGATACCTATTTTGTATTTTCAGTTTTTTCCTCAAACTACCCAAATCTTCTTTCTTCACTCACACCTAGTGATCTTGCCTCAAAACTCATTTAGAAAGTGGATCCCATGAGATGGGACCTCCCTCATCATTCCATCACCAACTGCAGACTCATACCTGTGAGTCTGTATTCTCTAGCTAAGCTATTTTTACAAGGTAAAAATTGTTCTCTATTATCAGTTTTCAAAGACCATTTTTATCACAGTTGCTCTGGAACTCTTTCTCAGAAACTTTATTACAGAAATTACTCGATTTCATTCAGGAGCAAACAAACATATATGGTTGATCAAACAGCTGTCTTGATATGTCTGGTTTCTCTTCTCCCATTTACTGGGGAAAACAAAACAGTCAATCAAACAAACAAAAACCATTCCAAATGAAAAATTGCTGAGAGCTCCTCACCTGTCAATGACGTTTTAACTTCCCTAATTCAGTTTCCAACATGCCCTTTAGAGTTCTTGTCAAGGTCACAAACAGTATTTTCATTGCCAAAATCAATGGAAGTTGCTTTATCTTCATTCTGAGCAACTGCTCAACCGTGTTTAATATAACTGATCTCCTTGAAACAATTTCTGATATTCCTCTCTGGATGCTATTTCTACTTATTCTTTAAGAATCTCTTCCTGGGACGTGGGGCCAAGATGGTGGAGTAGTCAGACGGGTTCTTATATCCCTCTTACAACAAAGACTGAGAAAAACAAGTGATTTGATTGTATATGAATATCTAGGAACCGTGAACAAGGCAAAGTTGAGGAATCGGACTGAGTGGCAGGGGGAGAGGGAGAGGGTTTGGAAGAAACAAGGACTGCCAGATGAGACTCTTGGGGAGCCGCAGGTCTTCAGCCCGGATCAGTGTGGGGTGTGCAGTGAAGCAGCCTCTGCCCATGTGCTCAAGAGGCAGTTTCCACATCGAGAGAGATCTGGCAGCAGAGATTCTGCTTGGACACTCTGAACCAGTGAAAAGCAGCTCCCAAGTGCCTAAAGATAAGTACGTGCATGTGGCCTTTCACGGGGATTTAAAAAAAAAAAATTTGGGAAAAACCTCTGTCCCTTTTACCTCCTCCCCACCCCCCAACTCCCGCTCTACACCTGTCTGGCCGACTTCAGAAATCTCTGAGTCCCCTGGGCTGGAACTAGATACATAAGTTGCTTGAACCATTCTCCTGGCCTTGGAGATGGAAAAAATTAACAAACGGGAAAAAATAAGCTACTGGCAGGGTCGGCACAGCTCCTTTGCCTAGGCACAGGCATAAGGGGTCTGCAGACTCTGAGTAACTTACACCCTTGTATAGACTTATGGGGACCCATCTCAACTGTATAAGCCCTCACTACCACAGTACAACAGGGTGAACACCTGAAGTCTAACTTCAACTGTTTGAGCTGTGAAGTGGCAGATTTGTGATGCCTGACACAGCTCTGCCCTTTAAGCAGGCAGCCTACCGGTCTGCATCAGGGGCTTGAAGACTTGTGGTTCCACCCACACCACCTAGTCACCTGCTACAGATGTACAAGAATAAGTGGTGCTCCCGAGTCTTTACAGCCAACAGAGTAGGAGCTCATAGTCCAGCTGCAAAACTCACCTATCTACTCACTCTAGGGAACAGGGACATGCTTTCCTTTCAGACACTCAGGGGCAGCCATCAGCCTGACATGCTCACCACATGACTCCCTACTGCAGCCAGATACCTGTGCCTACACCAATCACCCATGCCTCTCTAAGACTATAGGTGAGAGACTGCACCACATCCTAGACACCTAAGCTGAATCCATACAGGAAAATTTAATGGACACGTGTGTGCACATACCTAAAGAACTAACTACTTGGTAACAGGACTTTAGAGCTTCAAAGTCACCAATAATCAAACTAGTGCACATGAGCAGCCTATTTGGGCATATCAAAACAAAACAAGAATCTAGGACACACTAAACAAACATAAAATGAAATTATAATAACTTATTGATGGCTCAGAGACAACAGTTAATATCAAATCACAT
>NW_004444286.1:100333-101200 GCF_000243295.1 Trichechus manatus latirostris | reverse complement strand
ACAAAGGAAACTAACAATCCTACAAATCAAAATAAAAAATTAGAAAAATATAAAGACTCAGCAAACACAAAATCAACAACAATGAAAATACATTAAAAAAGACTCAGCACAGAAAATTAAGGGGAACAAAGAAACTGTGAACAACACACAAAAAAAAAATACATCAAAATGACAGCATTAAACTCATACCTATCAATAATTACACTGAATGTAAATGGACTAAATGCACCAATAAAGAGATAGAGAGTGGCAGATTCGATAAAAAAGCAAGATGCATCTATATGCTGCCTACAAGAGACACACCTAAGACTTAAAGACACAAACAAACTAAAACTCAAAGGATGGAAAAAAGTATATCAAGCAAACAACACTCAAAAAATAGCAGGAGTGCCAATATTAATCTCTGACAAAATAGACTTTAAAGTAAAATCCACCACAAAGGATAAGGAAGGATATTATATAATGATTAAAGGGTCAATACACCAGGAGGACATAACTAATAAATATTTACGCACCCAATGACAGCACTCCAAAATACATAAAACAAACTCTAATAGCCTGAAAAGAGAGATAGACAGCTCCACAATAGTAGCAGGCTACTTCAACAAGCAAATTTCTGTGAAGGACAGAACATCCAGAAAGAAGCTCAACAAACCATGGAAACTCTAAATGCTACAATCAACCAACTTCAAATCATAGACATATACCGAACACTGCACCGAACAGCAGCCAAGTATACTTTCTTTTCCAAAGGACATGGAAAATTCTCCGGTAAAGACCACAGATTAGGCCATAAAGAAAACCTTAACAAAATTGAAAACATAGAAATATTAGAAAGCACCTTTTCTGACCATAAAGCCATAAAAG
>NW_004444286.1:87360-96998 GCF_000243295.1 Trichechus manatus latirostris | reverse complement strand
AGTGGCGTCTGGGGTCTTAAAAGCTTTCAAGCAGCGATCTGAGATGCGTCAATTGGTCCCAACCACCTGGAGTAAAGGAGAATGAAGAACACCAAAGACACAATGAAAATAGCCCAAGAGACAGAAAGGGCCACATAAATCAGAGACTTCATCAGCCTGAGACCAGAAGAACTAGATGGTGCCCGGCTACCAACAATGACCACCCTGACAGAGAGTCCCTGATGGAGCAGGAGAAAGGTGGGGTGCAGAACTCAAATTCTAGTAAGAAGATCACACTTAATGGTCTGACTGAGACTGGAGGAACCCTGGAAAGCATGGCCTTGGATTCTTTATCAGCCCAGAACTTAAACAATTTCGAGGGCCAACTCTTCAGACAGGGATTGGACTGGACTGTGGGACATAAAGTGATACTTATGAGGATTGTGCCTATTAGCTCAAGTAGATACAAGAGACCAAAGGGACAGCTTCTGTCCAGAGGTGAGATGGGAAGGCAGAGAGGGTTAGGAGCTGGTTGAATGGATGTGGGGAACCAGGAGTGGAAAGGAGGAATGTGCTGTCACATTATGGGGTGAGCAATTAGGGTCACATAACAATGTATGTATAAATTTTTCTGTGGGAGACTAACTTGAAATGTAAACTTCATTTAAACTACAATTAAAAGAAAAAAAAAAAAAGGGTCTCTTTCTGAATAGACTTTAAATTCTAGACTGTGCCAGAGAAGAGCCCTGGGTCTCTTTTTGTGTTTTTGTTGTCCTTTTCTCTCTATATTCTTTCTGTAGGTCATTTTATCTACATTTAATTTCCACCTATGTGCTTGTTGTTGTGTGCCATCAAGTCAATTCTGACTCATTGTGACAGTATATGACAGGGCAGGACTGTCCCATAGTTTTTCCTAGGCTATATCTTTACAAGAGCAGATTGCCAGGTCTTTTTCTCCTTTGGAGTGGCTGGTGGGTTCAAACTGTAGATCTTTCTGTTTGTAACAGAGCATTTAACCATTGCACCATCAAGGCGCCTACCCATGTACTAACCAACCAACCCACTGCCATCAAGTCCATTCTGACTCACAGAGAACACTATAGGATGGAGTAGAACTGCCCCATACGGGTTTCCAAGGCTGTAACTCTTTTAAGGAAGCTGACGGCCACAACTTTCTCCCACGGAGAGGCTGTTGGGTTAGAGCTGTTTACCTTTCAGTTAGCAGCTGAATGTTTAACCACTGGTGACTCTCATATAACTCTAGCTCTAATGCCTGCTTGTGATCCAACTATAAATTTATAACTTACTGCATAATTGTTATGTTTGGATGTCTAAGAGTCATCACAAATTTTACATGTCAGCATTTCTCAATTGCATCTACCAAACTTAATCTTCCATCATTTTCTTTAGATTCCCAAGCTCAATTCCAGGATCCCTGTTTCTTCTTCATCCTAATGTCACTACCCTAATGCAAAGGGGTTTGTCTTGTAGATTACTATATCTTGTATCTGAAGCAGTGTCTGGGACAAAGGAGACTCTAAGTAAATGTTTTCAAATAAAACAGAGAAACTACATACCTGTCTTTAGAGCTGTTCTTTTCTTAGAATTATAGGAGCCCCTAGGTGGTACAAATCGTTAGGCGCTTGAATACTAAACAAAAGTTTGGTGGATTGAACCTACCCAGAGACGTCTTGGAAGGAAGCCTTGGTGATCTGCTTCTAAAAGATCACAGCCTTGAAACCTAATGCAGTGCATTTCTACTCTGCAACACTTGGGGATGCTGGGAGATGAAATCGACTTGACAGCAAGTGGTTTTTTTTGTTTGTTTTTCCATAGAAATAAGAGGAATTGAGGAATTGAGATTTTGCAATATTTTTTTAAGGTAAATTTAAGTGCAAGAAATAAACACGGGTAAATCTTTAAGAGTATTTTCTGTTAACAAGGAGCCAAGAGGTAGACAGCTCCAGGTTTGGTATGACAACCCAGTATTGACATCATGAATCCAGGCTTTTTCCGTCATCACTTCTATGATTTTTAGTGTGTTGGCTCTATCACTGTTACAATAGAAACAGCCCTGGTGGTGTAGTGGTTAAACATGCAGCTGTTAACTGAAAGGTTGGAGGTTGAACCCATAAGCTGCTCAACAGGAGAAAGATGTGGCAATCTGCTTCCATAAAGATTAGAGTCTTGGAAACCCTGTGGGGTAGTTCTACTCTGTCCTGTAGGGTTATTATGAGCTGGAATCGACTGCACTGCAATGGGTTTTTATGGGATGTAACAACAACCCAAACAGAAAGCAATAAGATGATACAGTGTGCTTTCTCTTTGCACTATTTTAATGAAAGGACTCCGCTTGTCTGTGGTGTCTGAGTGACAACTGTAAGTACCCTTTGACCCAGAGATGCCTTACCAAGTTCCTCCCACTTGCCTCTCCCCAGTTCTCTTTATCCTTAACTGAGAGTCCTGTACTACGTGTGTGTTAGGTCGATAAGTGGCCCTTGTGACATACTGAGATAAACTTAGGGGGAAAAAATCCTCTCTTTTGCAGCATCTGCAAGTGCCAGGTAGGTTTCAAATCTAAGTAATCTGGTAAACTCATATGACATGTAGCCGCTCTCTAATTAAAAAATAATTTTTTTCTCCTTTTGTTTCTGTAATCCTGCTACTTCTCCAGTTGCCTTATCACCACCAACCACTGGCTTGTTATACCTCTCCTGGTGTTGGTCTTGTCATTAGTGCAACATCTGGTACATTCCTGGATCATGGGCAGGCTGGAGGGATGTGGTGTCTTTAGGGTCAATAGAAACAACCATTCTCACCCACTCTGCCCCTATAATCAGGAGCAGAAGGACCTCACTATTTTCTCCTTATTTTTCATTGGCTAGATCATATGCTCACTCTATGCCAATAAATGACAAAGGAAATTAGATTCTCATGACAGACTTAATCTAATCATGATTAGTCTTTTAGGATTCATCAAACAATTGGAAGTACAGGTTTCTTAGTTATCTGGTGCTGCTATAGCATAAATACCACAAGTGGATGGCTTTAACAAAGAGAAATTTATTCTATCACAGGTTAGGAGGCTAGAAGTTCGAATTCAGGGCACCAGCTCCAGGGGAAGCCTTTCTTTCTCCATTGGCTCGTGGGGAAGGTCATTCTCATTAATCTTCCCTTTGTCTAGGAGCTTCTCAGTGCAGGGACCTTGGATCCAAAGGACACGTTCTGCTCCTGGTTCTACTTGCTTGGTGGTAATGAGGTCCATCTCCTCTCTGCTTGCTTCTGTCTTTTATATCTTAAAACAAATTGACTCTAGATACAACCTAACCATATACATTGTGTCCTGCCTCATTAACATAAATGCCTCTTATCCTGCCACATTAAAATTACAGCGGCTAGAATTTATAACACATAGGATAATTACATCAGATCACAAAATGGAGGAAAACAACAAAATACCAGGCTTAGGCGAGTTGATACATGTTTTAGGGGTCACAATTCAACCCACAACAACAGGTATACCTCGGAGATATTGTGGATTCGGTTCCAGACCACCATAAAACAGCATATATCTCAATAAAGTGAGTCACGTGAATTTTTTGGCATCTCAGTGCATATGAAATTATGTTTACACTATACTGTAGTCTATTAAGTGTGCAATAGCATTGTATCTGAAAAAAAGATTTATATACCTTAATTAAAAAATACTTTATCGCTAAAAATTGCTAAACATCATCTGAGTCTTCAGCTGGTTGTAATCTTTTTGCTGGTAGAGGGTCTTGCCTGGATGTTGATGGCCGCTGACTGATCAGGGTGGTGACTGCTGAAGGCTGAGGTGGCTGTGGCAATTTCTTAAAATAAGAGAACTTAAACCGTACTGCTGCTTTATCAACTAAGTTTATGTAATATTCTAAGTCCTTTATTGACATTTCAACAATGCTCACAGCATCTTCACCAGCAGTAGATTCCACTGCAAGAAACCACTTTCTTTGCTCATCCGTAAGAAGCAACTCCTCATTTGTTAAAGTTTTATCATGAGACTGAGGTAATTCAGTCACACCTTCAGGCTTCACTTTTAATTCTAATTCTCTTGCTATTTCTACTACATCTGCAGTTACTTCTTCCACAGATGTCTTGAACCTCTCAAAGTCATCCATGAGTATTGAAATCAACTTTTTTGAAACCACAATGTTAATATTTTGACCTCTTCCCATGAATCATGAATGTTCTTGATGGCATCTAGAATAGTGAATCCTTTCCAGAAGGTTTTCAATTTACTTTGCCCAGATCCATCAGAGGAATCACTATCCATGGCAGCTATAGCCTTACAAATCATATTTCCTAAACAGTAAGACCTGAAAGTGGAAGTTACTCCTTGATCTGTGGGCTGCAGAATGGATGTTGTATTAACAGGCATGGAAACAATATTAATCTCCTAGTAAATCTCCATCAGAGCTTTTGAGTGACCAGGTGCATTGTCAATCAACAGTAATATTTTGAAAGGAATCTTTTAAGGGCTCTAGGATTTTCAGAATGGTAAACGAGCATTGACTTCAACTTAAAGTTACCAGCTGCATTAATCCCTAACAAGAGAGTCAGCCTGTCTTTGAAGCTTTGAATCCAGGCATTAACCACTTCTCTCTAGCTAGGTAAGTCCTAGATGGCATCCTCTTCCAGCACAACACAAGCTGTTTCATCTACATTGAAAATCTGTTGTTTAATGTAGCCACCTTCATAAGTTATCTTAGCTAGATCCTCTGGATAACTTGCTTCAGCTTCTACATCAGCACTTGCTGCGTCACTGTGCACTTGTATGTTATAAGACAAATTCTTTCCTTAAACCTCGTGAATCGGTCTCTACTAGCTTCAAACTTTTCGTCTGCAGCTTCCTCACCTCTCTCAGCCTTCACAGAATTGAAGAGAGTTAGCACCTTGCTCTGGATTAGGTTTTGGCTTAAGGGTATGTTGTGGCTGGTTTGATCTTCTATCTAGACCACTAACACTTTCTCCATATCAGCAATAAGGCTATTTCTCCTTCTTATTATTCATGTGTTCACTGGAGTAGCACTTTTGATTTCCTTCCAGAACTTTTCCTTTGCATTCACAGCTTGGCTGTTTGGCTTAAGAGGACTAGCTTTTGGCCTATCTCAGCTTTAGACATGCCTTCATCACTAAACTTAATCATTTCTAGCTTTTGATTTAAAGTGAGAGACCTGCGACTCTTCCTTTTACATGAACATTTAGAGGCCGTTGTAGGGGTATTGACTGGCCTAATTTCAATATTGTCATGTCATGCCTGAGGAGAGTGAGAGAGACAGGGTAACAGTCAGTTGGTGGAGCAGTCATAATATACACAATGTTTATCAATTAAGTTCGCTGTCTTATATGAGCGCAGTTTGAGGCACCTCAAAACAATTACATGAGTAACGTCAAAGATCATTGATCACAGATCACCACAGCAGCTATAATAACAATGAAGAAGTTTGAAATATTGTGAATTACCAAAATGTGACACAGAGACAGGAAGCAAGTGCATGCTGTTGGAAAAATGGTGCCCATAGACTTGCCCAATGCCGGGTTACCACAAACCTTCAATTTGTAAGAAAAAATAATAATATCTGCTAAGTGCAATAAAGTGAAGCACGATAAAACAAGATATGCTTATAAAAAAAGGAAAATGTTGTGGGCTAAGGAACAAACAATGTCTGATACAGTCATCATCTGTGATAGTTAACTTTGTGTGTCCACTTGACTAGGTTACCATGCCTAGTTGTTTGGTCAAATACAAGTCTAGATATTGCTATGAATGTATTTACATGTGATTAACATTTAAATAAGCTGACCTGCCTTGTGTGTCAGGGTTGTATCCTTTCACCATACTTATTCAATCTGTATGCTGGGAAAATTTTCCAAGATGCTGGACATGATGAATAAGAACACAGCATCAGGATTGCAGGAAGGCTCATTAACAACTTGAGATATGCAGATGGCACGACCTTGCTTCTCATTCATGTGCCTTATATCTTAGGTAAAGGTATACCTTTGGGATAACAAGTGTTAAATGTGACTACTATAACCCAAACTCTCATATTGGCATTAAAAATGTGAAACCCTTTTTATTAAAAAAATACAAAAAAGAAAGTGAATCTATTTGTATTTTAACTCATAAGACATCAAAAAGAAAAAGCATATGTTCAACTTTGAAACCAACTGATGGCTTTATCAATTAATTTCAGAGGATAGGTGTCATGGATTGAATTATGTCCCCCAAAAAATGTGTGTATCAATTTGGTTGGGCCATGATTCCCAGAATAGTGTGGTTGGTCTCCATTTTGTGATTGTAATTTTATGTTAAAGAGGACTAGGGTGGGATTGTAAAACCACCCTTACCCAGGTCACATCCCTCATCCAATGTAAGAGGAGTGTTCCTGGGGTGTGGCCTGTACCACCTTTTATCTCTCAAGAGATAAAAGGAAAGGGAAGCAAGCAGAGAGTGGGGGACCTCATACCATCAAGAAAGCAGTGCCTGGAGCAGAGCGTGTCCTTTGGACAGGGGTCCCTGCACTGAGAAGCTCGTAGTCTGGGGGAACACTGATGAGAAGGCCGAGAGAGAGAAAGCCTTCCTCTGGAGCTGACACCCTGAATTTGGACTTTTAGCCTACTTTACTGTAAAGAAATAAACTTCTGTTTGTTAAAACCATCCACTTGTGGTATTTCTGTTATAGCAGCACTAGATAACTAACGCAATATGATATCAATCAACCTTCACAGAATATCCATTATAAAGTAAGAATTTATTTGAAACAGTGATAATTATATTTTTCTTTTAAAATATTATTTCCAAGAATAATCTTGAAAATTGAAATTTTAATTAGGGCAAATGCTCACAAGTCCTATTTTTCTGAATAGAAGCTGAATTTAAATTTATTGCCAGCCTGCTATTACTTTTCCATTCAGAACCAATAAAATGAGTTGGGGTCATTCCTTTTCAAAGAGTGTGAAAACTCAATGCATTAATTTTCTGACTTACATATTCTTCTAATTCAAGAATACTAAAAATGACCCTTTTTCTTCATTAAAATTGGCTATTTAAATAAGCACTGCAATTAAATTCTAAACACTGAATGTCAATTACTTGTAGATTAGTGGTGAATTTATTTAGATCACTAGGGAAATTGATCTTGTATATCTTGTTGAACACAGTAAGATTTCAACATTTGTCTTATTCTAATCATATGCAGGTTTGGTCAAGCACATTCTCTTTACTAATTTTCTCTCCTAGCATTGAAAATTATATTTTGTGGGCCGGGTTTTTTTAATATATTTCGTATGTATGCACTGCTTTAGTAATCTAAGCATAATTTAAAATATAATCACATTTCTTGACACTTCTTTACAACTCTGATAATGCTTTATCCTTGGAGAGTACAATGATATTAAAGAGTTAGTGCATTTGTGGCTTAATAGACTTTTTTGAAAATAGCCTTAAAATTATCCTTAATGAGTTGATACTTTCATGAGGTAGTTACGAATAGAATATTCTTTTAAAGCAAAATTTAAAAGAATCAAAATACAATTTCTCAAAGCTAATTATTCACAGAAAATATCTTAGTATGTGCTAGGAAAATTGAATTAAAGAGTGAACAAAACACAATTTCTTTTCTGCTGTTATAAATTGTTCACTTCATAAAATATTAATATTTAGGGATTTCTAGAGGATAAAAAAATCAGAAGAAAATAACCAAGGGTGAGATAGAAAATGAGATTCAAGAAAAAAAAAAAAAATCCACTTGTGGGATGATACTTCATATTTGAAAATATTTTCATAAAGTAGTCAATGATAATGTTATTTTTTAACTTTATATACTAGTCTCTACTAGCTAAAATATTTTTCAGTTGTCTCCATAGAAATGATCTATGTTATGCAAGGTGGTTTTCCTGCAAGTAACTAAAAACCCAATGTCAAAATAGCTAAATAATAGAGTTGTTTATTACTTCACATAAGAAGAAGTCCTGCTGGCAGATTCACGTCTCAAAAATGTCACTAGAAACCCAAGTTCTATCCAGCTTTTCATCCTGCCAACTCAGCAGTTTTGTTAGCTTAGCTCTTGGTCCCTTAAGAGCTATTGCAGCTCCAAGCATGACACACACACACACACACACTAGTGTCAAGACACACACACACAAACACTTTCCTTTTTTTTTTTTAAATAACTAAAATACATTTCCTAGAAAAACAGAAGATTTCTCTAATGTCTCATTGGCCAGAATTATGTTATGTTATCTTCTTAATGTAATCATTGGAAAGGGGAATTGGATTATAATCATTGCTTTAAATTAACTAGGGTTCACTTTCTATGGCTGGGGCTGAGGACAACATTTTCTGAAGCATATAAATAAGAATGGAGGGGGAGGGAGAGCAAGACGGAGAAGTGAATGGATGCCCCTATTTACTCCCCAGTAACTAACTCACAGAAAAACAAATAAAAACAAGCACAGACTGAGATCTCAGAACTCCGGACAGCAGTAGAGGTATTGGAGAGTTGAGGTCAGTCCAGAAGCAGGTGAGAGGAGGAAAGGGGTAGGTGCAGATGTTGGGACAACCTACCTGCTAACTTCAAGAGTGCTCGCTCATTGCAGTCTATTTGGGATGGGGCTGGGTAACATCCCAAACAGGGAACACAGAAAAGGATCAAATGTGAGGAAGGTCTAGTCCGATATATTTTTAAGGTGGTGCAAATTGGCCATGGCTGTTCGTTTGCTGTGCAGAGGGGCGAAGGGAGATCATGGTGCTGTTTGAGAGTGCTGTTGAATCTCACTGAGGCCTGAGAGAGATGCGCCAGGCTAAGAGGAACTGCAAGGGCAGGAGGGTGAGGGGAATTGTTCAGAATGACAGGTGACAAAGGAAAAGGCTCACATTGGGACACCATGAGAGTGCCTGTGCAGGGATACCAGTGAAGGAAAGACATAGAGAGCCCCCCACCATCACCACAGGAAAGCCAAGCGCCATCACTTTGATCAGCATCTGCAACCAGCTAAACCCCCCTCCTGCTCATGCATATTAAATTCCAGAGACCAAGCATCCAGAACTCCTAAACCAGCACTGAAAAAAACTTAAGAATAAGAGTGCTATCTAGGGGTTCTCAGGAGAAGATCTCAAGACTGCTGCCACTGGATCTTTTTAACTCATAGCAAACTGGCAGGGCTGAGGGGAGCTGACATGTGGGGTTCCAGGGGCTGTGAGTCTTTATGGAGGTGGCCTGCTGCAAGTTTCTCCCACAGAGAGACTGCTTGGTGTGGGCCCTAGCCTTTCCATTGGCAGGCAGGCACTTGGCCAATGCACTACCAGGGCACCCAATCAGAAAATTTTCACACAATAAACAGAATACAAAATTTAAAGCCAAAAAAAAAAGATAACAAAACCTCCCAATTTCAACACAAGATGGTAAAACACACAGAATCAGAAGAGAAGAAGGAATGATCAAAGGCAAAATGTGAAAAAGAGGAAATCTCTCTTCTGGAGGCCATAATATATAATAATGGTCTTATACAATATTCAACCTTCTGTGACTGACTAAATTCACTCAGCATAATGCCCTCCAGATTTCTCCATGTTATAAGATGTTTCACGGCTTCATCAGTGTCCTTTATTGTTGCGT
>NW_004444286.1:86254-87131 GCF_000243295.1 Trichechus manatus latirostris | reverse complement strand
GCATTTATTATTTTGTGTTTTTTGGATTAATGCTAGCCTTGTTGGGGTGAGACGATATCTCATTGTAGTTTCGATCTGCATTTCTCTAATGGTTAATGATCGTGAACATTTCGTCATGTGTCTGTTAGCCACCTGAATATCTTCTTTGGTGAAGTGCCTGTTCATATCCTTTGCCCATTTTTTAATTGTGTTATTTACCTTTTTGTTGTTGAGGTTTTGGAGTATATGGTAGATTTTAGAGATTAGACGCTGATTGGATTTGTCATAGCCAAAATTTTTTTCCCAGTATGTAGCTTTTCTATTTACTGTCTTGGTGGAGTCACTTGAGGAACAAAAGTGTTGGATTTTTAGGAGCTCCCAGTTATTTAGTCTCTCGTTTGGTGCTTGTGCATTGTTACTTATGGTTCATATGCTGTTTATGCCATGTAATAGTGCTCCTAGCATTGTCCCTATTTTTTTTTTCCATGATTTTTATCGTTTCCAATTTTATATTTAAGTCTTTGATCTATTTTGAGTTAGTTTTCGTGCATGTGTGAGGTATGGGTCTTGTTTCGGTTTTTTGCAGATGGATATCCAGTTATGCCAGAACCATTTGTTAAAGAGACAGTTTTTGCCCCAGTTAATGGACTTTGGACCTTTGCCAAATACCAGCTGCTCATAGGTGGATGAATTTATGTCTGGATTCTCAGTTTTGTTCCATTGGTCTATGGATCTGTTATTGTACCGGTACAAGGTTGTTTTGACTACAGTGGCAGTATAATACATTCTAAAATCAGATAATGTGAGGCCTCCCACTTTGTTCTTCTTCTTGAGTAATGCTTTCCTTATTCAGGTCCTCTTCCCTTTCCATATGAAGTAGGTGATTTGTTTCTCCATT
>NW_004444286.1:84123-85142 GCF_000243295.1 Trichechus manatus latirostris | reverse complement strand
AGTATAATTTTTCATAGTATTCTCTTATGATTCTTTTAATTTCAGTTGGGTCTGTTGTGATATCACCCATCTCATTTCTTATATGGGTTATTTGCTTCCTCTCCTGTTTTTTTTTTTTTTGTCAGTTACCTATGGTTTATCAATTTTGTTGATCTTTTCAAACAACCAGCTTTTTGTCTTATTAACTCTTTCAATTGTTTTTCTATTCTCTCTTTCATGTAATTCTTCTCTAAGTCTTAGTATTTCCTTTCTTCTGGTGCCTGAGGGTTCCTTTTGCTGCTCTGTTTCTACTTGTTCCGGTTGTAGGGTTAATGTTTTGATTATGGCCCTTTCTTCTTTTTGGATGTGTACATTTATTGCTATAAACTGACCTCTGAGCATTGCTTTATTTATGTCCCCAAAGTTCTGATAGGATGTGTTTTCATTCTCGTTTGTTTCTATGAATTTCTTTATTCCATCCTTAATTTCTTCTATAACTCAGTAGTTTTTGAACAAGGTGTTTTTCAGTTTCCATGTGTTTGATTTTTTTTTCTTGCTTTTTCTGCTATTGATTTCTACTTTTATGGATTTATGGTCAGAAAGATGCTTTGTAATATTTCAATGCTTTGAATTTTGTTAAGGCTTGCTTTATGGCCTAATATGTGGTCTATTCTAGAGAAAGTTTTGTGGAAAAGAAAGTGCACTTGGCTGCTATTGGGTGGAGTATTCAGTATATATGTCTATGACTTCAAGTTGGTTAATTGTAACATTTAGATCTTCTTTGTCTTTGTTGAGCTTCTTTCTGGATGTTCTGTCCTTCACCGAAAGTGGTGTGTTGAAGTCTCCTACTACTATTGTGGAGCCGTCTGTCTCTCTTTTCAGTGCTGTTAGAGTTTGTTGTATGTATTTTGGAGCTCTGTCATTGGGTGTGTAAATATTTATTACAGTTGTATCCTCCTGGTATATTGACCCATTAATCGTTATATAGTGTCCTTCCTTATCCTTAGTGGCGCATTTTACTTTAAATACTATTTTGTCAG
>NW_004444286.1:74641-82380 GCF_000243295.1 Trichechus manatus latirostris | reverse complement strand
GGACTTGGCAATTGCTGAAGCTGGTCCAGGACCCAGTGCAGAGCAGGGAGTGGGGAGATAAATGGGAGAGAAGTTTTTCCCTGAGAGGGGTGTTTTTGATCTGCCAGGTAGCCTGGATTCAAATACTTATCTTTAGGCGATCGAGGGCTGCTTCCCACTGGTTGTTCATGGCCAAGTAGACTCTGGCTGTTCTTTCCCTGTGTGTTATACGCCTCCTGAGCACCGATGCTTGCCTGCCTCACCACTCACCCCCAAGCTGATCAGGCCTGAAGGGCTCAGGCTATAGCCAGGTCAAGTGTGACACCTCCTTGCTGCTTCCAAACCGTCTCTCCCTTCCCCTGCCACTCAGTCTGGTTTCTCAACTTTGCATTTGACGTCTAGGACTACCAGATTGTCATACATAATTGAATCACTTGTTTTTTTTTTGGGTCTTTGTTGTAAGAGCATCCACCAGAAGTGTCTGATTATCCCGCCATCTTGGCGCCACCTCTCAGTAAGAAACACTCTTGCCTTCAAGAATTTTAGTATCTTTAGCACCAAGAGAGACATGCATGGGACCATGTAAAGTAGAAGGCAAAGTATAATAGACATGAAGAGAGAGAACCTTACTGAGTAAAAGAAGATGAGTAAAGGCTTCTTTAATATGTTATCATTCAGTTTGGACAATTGTCTAACATTTTTATCTATAGCTCCAGTATGATATTTAGCTACTAAAATTACAATAATGATAATAATGGCAAAGTAAGGTGGTCTTACGGATTGAATTATGTCCTCCAAGAAGTTATGTTGAAGTCTTAACCCCCGTCCCTGTGAATGTGATTTTCCTTGGATATAGTGTTTTTCTTTTTTGTTATCAGTTAGCAAGTTCATATGGGAGTAGGGTGGTCCTAATCCCTTCTGAGTAGTATCTTATAAAATGGTAGAACAGATGCAGAGACAGTCACAAAACTTGAAGTTACATCTACAAACCAAGGAATGCCAAGAAATACCTAGGCTACAAGAAGCTGGAGAAGATAAAGAAGTATCTTTCCCTTGAGACAGCAGACAGAGCACATGGTCCTGCAAATGCCCTGAATTTCAACTTCTAGTCTCCAGAACTGTGAGGAAATAAATTTCTGTTCTTTAAGGCCACCCAAAATGTGATATTTTGTTATGGCATTCAGAGATAACTAAGACAGGTGGAGAGGAGAATTATTTCAGTAATTTATTAAATTTATGTGCCAGGCATTTTATATACATCACCTCACTTAGTCCCACAATTATTTAGATAAATGGTCATTTTTTTATATTTTACAGGAGAAGGAAGTTATAGTCAAGAATATATAAAATCTTGCCAAGAATTACAGGGTTAGGTCATTTGATAGTTCTTCCAAAGCCAATATTCTTATCTATTATACTTGTCTGATTCCCATTGTAAGTATTAAGTTAATTATTTGTAGTTAACTTTGAACTTTTTGATAGGCAAAAATGATGAGATTGGAAGAAAACCAGAATAGAAATATTTTACCCACTTCTTTCCCAGATATGGACTATGTCCTAGTTAAATCTCTTGGGATTTACTGTATCTATTGACACATAGAAACTTACTTCCAAGAATATGACAGTTATTTATCTTCTCAGTGCCAAGTCTGCAATATTTCTTTTCAGTAATTTTCTACTGCGATAAAAATGACTTTATTATTAAGGAATACATCAGTTTAAGGTCACTGGCATTAAAAAACATGACTTTTACTTAAAAAGAAGAAATCTAAGATGTTCCAAAGCCTAGCAGCATCTAAATAAGAAAAAAAAAAACATAGCTCCTGGGATTATTTATGTTATTTATATTATTAGTATAAGTGAAAATCTTAAACCTGAAAGAGTGATTCATGTTTTAACAATTAATTTAAAAGTACATATTCTCCAACAACATTTGTGAGAGCTTGGGGCTATGGTAAAAAATTAAAACAGACATTAAAATGTTTTAATGTAAAAAGTAATAACAATAAAGCAGTTTCCAGTAATAGCTCAAAAAATGTGGCCGAATCCATCATTAAAGGCCAAAGTTTAAAACACAGGTCTTTGACTGTGTTCTGGAAGTCAGCTGGCTGATCTCAAACCATAGACCTTTTGCAAGGTTAAAATTTTGTATGGAAATTATTCCAGTGAAATAATAACCATTATAATAATTAATTGATTACTTCATATGAGCAAGGTGTCTGCTAAAGTATCATGCATAATTATTTCATTTAGTGCTCACAATAATCCTGCAAGACAAGTAGGGATATTATCCCCATTTTAGAGCTTAAAAAAATAAAATTTGGAAAGAATGAATTTCAGAAAAATCATAAAGATTATAAATTGTGGAGCAGAAGTCAGAGCCTGTCTGAAGGAGCACGGGATCTAAAATCTTATCCTTCTTTAGATTTTTTTGTTATGAAAATGGGATTTCTCAAATTCTCTTCAGACTTACCTAGGCGTTCCTGGGTACAAGAGAGAAGTGAAGGCAGACAAGGACATCATTAGCTGACCAAGCCTCACCTCTGCTTATCTGCAAATTGAACGTAATTTCAGTCTGAAAAGAAAGTCTCTTTTTTTCCACAACTGTAATTGACCCCCACCTTCTCATGCCTAATATCCTTTTTGGCAAGAAAACAGTGTTTAGTTCACATTTGGAAATGATTTCCAAATATAAACATACATAATTCAGATAACTGAGCGGCAGCTATTTGAAAGCCATCAAGTATGTGTCAGTTATAATTTCATTTTCCAAAAATTGAGTATTATCATCTGACAGAAAAGGTAAAATAAAACTCATGTAGATTGTTTTGCCCAAGATTACATGACCTAATTCAACACTCATTCAAAAACAGTTTGAGTGATCACCACATGGTGAGCTCTAGCCTCTTTTGTGAGATTTCAGTAATGCATGAAGCAACATGGTTCCTGCCATCTTAGGAGCACAGTTTATCTGTCTAAAATCTTATTTTTACCTCTTAATGTCTTATTCAAACCACTCTGTCATGATGCTTCTCTTTCACTAGTGGTACTCAAAACCTTCATATATAGGCATGAGTGGTGTGTGTGAGATATCTTTCTCCAAATACAAGTGCGTTCAGTTGTCATTGAAGAGCTTGTTGCAGTCTGGAAAATGCAGCCTGGGTTAGAAAAGCAGTGGTGTGTTATTCTAGCAAATATGTGCATATCTCCCAGGGAAGCAGCAGAAACACTGTGTTGTTTTGCTTCACTTTGTTTTTAAAACAATTTCAAAGAGAGTGAATTTTCAAAGCAATCAAGTTAAACTCACATGGTAACAAGTAAAGTCTTTTATATCATTGCATTTAAATGGTATTACAATAACTGTTTAGGTAGCCACTGACCTTGAGGAAATTTAAGGGTTTTAACATAAGGGCACATTGATAATGTGTTATTCTATCAGTTAAACCTGTAATTTCTCTTTAGCACAAATGGACACTTCATTTAAGGAAATGCTTTTTTGAAAAATGAGGGTTGTTGAACAGATGAAATGATCCAAAAAATAACTTGGGCTAGTATTTTATAAATGATCACATAATTGTAAACAGAAGAATAAAAAATCCACCTCTTTTATTTGGATATTTATATAATATCTTAGATTCAGTAATTGAAGTTTAACTTTTCATTTGAGTATTGAGTTATATTGTCAAATAAGTGTTTATTTTTGTTCATATTAAACACCTGTCTATCCAAATTAGCTTCTTTTCTTTTTGTGACCAGGTTCTCTTCTACTGTAAAACTGTATTCTATTAACAAAAGTGAACATGATCTGTTGTTTTTTTGTTTTTTGTTTTAAACCTTCTCTTCTTATTTACATCATATTTAACCTTTTAAGAATTTTTGCATAAACTTGTCTCATTTAGTGTTTGTAAGATCTTTCTCTCAAGCCCTTATGGATGAGATATTTATTACAAATTTTCTTTCCACAATGAATAAAATATATTTCTATGGCCTTCAATATGTTAGCCATTAGTCACATGTGGCTTTTTAGAATTTGAAATATGGCTAGTGTGATTGAGGAACAGAATTTTTGTTTTATTAATTAAAATTTAAAATTAAATAGCAACAGGTGACTAGTGGCTACTGTATTAGATAAAAACCAAAAGAAAAAAGAAAAAACAAACCCATTGCCATCGAGATGATGCTGATTCATAGTACAGGTATGTTGTTGTTGTTGTTAGATGCCATCTAGTCAGTTCCAACTCATAGTGACTCTATGTTCGACGGAATCAAAAGCTGCCCGGTCCTGCACCATCCTCGCAATCATGCTTGAGCCAAATTTTTGCAGCCATTGTGTCAATCCATATCATTGAGGGTCTTCTTCTTTTTCATTGACCCTCTGCTAAAATCAAGCATGATATCTTTCTCCAGGGATTGGTCTTTTCTGATAACATGTCCAAAGTATGTGAGACCAAGTCTTGCCATCCTTGTTTCTAATGAGCATTCTGGCTGTACTTCTTCCAAAACAGATTTGTTTGTTCTTCCTGCAGTTCATGGTATACTCAATATTCTTCGCCAGCGCCATCATTCAATTGGCATCAGTTCTTGTTTGGTCTTCCTTATTCATTATCCAGCTTTCACTTGCATATGAGGCAATTTAAAACACAGTGGCTTGGGTCAAACGCACCTTAGTCCTTAAAGTGACGTCTTTGCTTTTTAACACTTTGAAGAGGTCTTTTGCAGCAGATTTGCCCAATGCAATGTGTCATTTGATTTCTTGACTGCTGCTTCCATGGGCATTGATTGTGGATGCAAGTCAACTGAAATAATCAACAACTTCAAGACTGTAATCTTTACAGAAGCAGATTGCCACATCTTTCTCCCATGAAGTGGCCAGTATACAGCAAAGGTTATTATATGCCAGTTCCAAATTAAGTTATGAAATCTCTTTCTCTTCCCACTGAAATCCCACCAGCTACCTATTACTCTGACCAACACCTTGTGAAGAACCAAGCCCTACCAGGAGCCACATTAGTGAGCTTGGAAGTAGATACTTCAACTCCTTTGGACTCTTGAGTAGGCCGAAAGCTTGAATGCAACCTCAGGAGAGAACATGAACTAAAATCAACCAACTAAACAGCTTTTACGTTACTGACAGGCAGAAGCTAGGAGATAATAAATGATTGTTGCTTTTAAATTGCTAAATTTTGGAGTAGCTATTATGCAGTAATAGATAAGTACAGTAAACTACACATTAACCTATGTATATTTATTTTGCAATTGTGATTAATGCTTTACTTTATCAATGCAATTATCTTTCACAGGTTATTACTTTGTGTTTTCTTTGTAGGTAAATATATGGTCTGTGAAAAATGACGGATTTTCTCCTTGAATACTTATTATCTTTATTTTGTTTTCTTGCCATATTGTATAAGATGGAACCAAGGAAGGGAAGTAAATACTAGTGATAATCCCATAAATTTTTTGCCTGTTCCTAATTTAGAATTTTATTTAGAATTCCTCTAATGTGCCACCATTATATGTAGTATTAACTGTTGGTCTGAAAAAACTATCTTCTGTCATGCATAATGTAATATCTAGTTTAATAAAAAATATATTAGACTGGATTTGAAATCTTACCAAATATATTTTAGCAATTATTTGAGATAATAGTAGTCGTGTTTTTTAGCTCTTTTACTTACTACATTGCAAGATCTATAAACCACCTTATATTCTTGGGAAAAAAAACAAAAACTCGTTTAAGTTTGCTTTTTGGGTATACAAGTATCTGGTGTTTTCTGTTTAAGCCAACAAAAATTCCTTTAGCATCATTAGCTAAAACCAATATTAATATATCTAAGCTATCCTGGGCCGATCTAATTTTCAGGAGGCTGCATATGTTTTCTAGTTTTATTTAGTATGTAAACAATTCCTTAAAATTACGGACAATGTTTTCTGCTTATTTTGTGGCATGCTCCTACTAAAGCATGGATTACAGTGTTATACCGACAAAAATTTTCAGTAAATGCTTACACAAGGAAGGTGGTGTTTGAGGAGACAGACTGATATTATATGAGCTTATTTTTAGCATCTTCAATTCCACTGTATATTGAAAAGTTACTTTCAAAATTGAAAATTCACTTATCCCTTGAAGATTTTAGATTGCACCATTATTCCCTAAGCTTAACACCTAGACATTCCTAATATCTGCATCTAAGAAAATATTGTCAATGAATCATGGATTCAGAATCATATATCAACATTTCAAAACTGAAAAAAAATGTGTTCCCTTGGAAACCAAGATTAAAACATTTAAAGAGCGACCAGTAACACCTATTAAGCATGTCTAGGCAGTTTCAAATGTAAATTTAATACAGATACCAATACAAGGAGTAAAAAGATTAGTTTACTATCACAAAAGAGAAAAATAAAGTTCCTATAAGTTATTAAATAAATGATTCTGTCTTTCCTTAAGGTACATTCTATTGAAGTAGTAATAATAAAATGGTGGTTTTATAGAATATAGTAAGAATTAAATCAGCTCACTAACTAATGCACTTTAGAAAAAGAAGGTTTCCATCTTCTCTGTTTAGTAATTTTCTCATTATATGTTCTTTTTATAATTCCATTGGAGAATCGCTTGTTTTAGTCCTTTTTTGGCAATGACTAGAGTCCTCTTGTTTATAAGTCCATAGATAGAATTTCTATATTTTTGCTATTACATGGCTTCACACATTACATATACGCAGGCATCTGAGACTGGAAAATGTTTCTCCTAATTCTGCCTATCCACGCCATAGCCAAAGGGTATTGTGTAAATGGTGGGTTCCCATAGAAACAGATAAACACAACATATTCCTGTCCACCAACTCTTATTAGCCAATTCAGCTATTTGGAGTGAATTATCTGCTAAGAAGTATGATAATGATGCACAATATGTGCCTGAGTGATATAACTCAAGCTGCAAGAGAAACAGGGTTTCCTCAAAATATTGGTATGACAACGGAAGGCATGAAGCTCAGTGAGATGACACTCTTTTCAATTTTTAGTGCAGTATTTCATATCCTAGTCTATGCATAATGGCATCACTTCATAAATAAAAATAAGCACTACTGAAAAGGTAGGCATGGAGTGCATTCTAAATATGTTCACTGTTTCCTGACAAGTTTCAAGCTACCATTCTTGGTGTTATAATCAGCTCAAAAATGTAACATTATGTGACATTCCAGACAATTTAAAAGGTAATTAATATATTTTGCTTAATTTTCTAATTAATGTACATTTTTATTATTGTTTGTGGAATAAATAATATTTTACCTAAATGACAATACAAATAGAAGACTTATTTCTCTAACATTTCTACACTTTTCGAAAGAACAAAATTTTGGAGTTTGTCTCCTTACAATTCTCATGCAAAGGCATATTTTTAACGTACTTAGAATTAATGACAAATAATTCTGACCTGTAAGGTCCCTGGGTGATGCAAACCGTTAAACACTCCACTACTAGCTGAAAGGTTAGTAGTTCAAACACACCCGGAGGCAACTCAGAAGATTGGCCTGGAGATCTGCTTCTGAAAATCTTACAGAACACTTCTAATCTACACACATGAGGTCATCATGAGTAGAAAATGACTAGACAGCAAATAACAACAACAATTTCTGACCTAAGGAAAAACAAAACAACTTTCACTATATTGCCAATACTCTTAAATTTTTTTAATATATATATATATATATTTACTGTACTTCAGGTGAAGTTATACAGAACAAATAGTTTCTCAT
>NW_004444286.1:54679-69131 GCF_000243295.1 Trichechus manatus latirostris | reverse complement strand
ATTTCTTTTGGTTTTGGATAGTCCTTGCGAGTTCATTTCCTAGATTGGTATCTGGCTGGTATGATCCTACGTCCTAGATTCTGCCTGTGAGTTGAAATTGTTTGTCCTCAGATCGAAGAACTCCCTTTAATAATTCCTGTAAGTTTGGTTTGGTTTTTCCATATTCCCTTCATTTCTGTTTACCTGGAAATGACCTAATTTCACCATCATATTTGAACGAGAGTTTTGCAGAATATATGATTCTTGGCTGGCAATTTTTTTCTTTCAAGGTTTTATATATGTCATGCCATTGTCTTCTTGCCTGCATGGTTTCAGCTGAATAATCTGAGCTTAGTCTTATTGTTTCTCATCTGTATGTGACTTCTTCTTTAACACGAGCTGCTCTCAGAATTCTTTGTTTGTGTTTGGTTTTGGTGAGTGTGAGTATGATATGCCTTGGTGATTTTCTTTTGGGGTCTCTCCTATATGGGGTTCGTTGAGCCTTTTTGTTGACGAACTTTTCATCTCTTATGATATTCGGGAAGTTTTTCTGTCAGCAGTTCTTCAATGATCCTCTCTGTGTTTTCTGTTTTCTCCCCCTGTTCTGGAACTCAAATCACTTGAGATTTTTGCTTTTGATTGTATCCTACATATCTCTCAGGTTCTCTTCATTTTTCTTTGTTCTTTTTTCTGAGTTTTCCTCAAACAGAGTTGTATCCAAGTGTTTGTCTTCAATTCCACTGATCCTGTCTGCCACCATTTAAAATCTGCTCCTCAGCCCTTCTGTGACACTGTCTATTTCTGAAATCTTTTCGTTTATCTTTTGGATTTCTAATTGTTGTTTTTGTATTATTTCTAGTTGTGAAATTATTTTGATATTTTGTTCCTGCATTATTTTCCTGAATTCTTCCATTTTTTTGACTGTCTTTTCCATGAATTTGTCTATTTTTCCCTCATTTTTGTCTGATTTTTGCTTCAACTCTTGGAGAATTGTGAGTATTAGAGATTTGAATTCCTTATCAGGTAGCTCTAGTGCATTTTCTTCCACTGGAAAGTCATCTGGTGTTTTATTTTGGACACCTACTAGAACCATCCTGTCCTGTGTTTGTAAATGTTTTGATATTGTCTGCTGTCTTCGGGGCATTCCGTAGTTATTTTTCTCATTTGTTGTTTGTAGATTTATTTGTTTCATTTTTTTTTTTTTATTTGACTATGTCTGAGCAGGTGGGTTGTGTGTTCTTTGTTGTTTGCTCATCTGTGTGGGATGATACTTGTCACCTCCTTCTTCAATTGGCAGGGTCAGTAACTCAGATATGGTACAGCACGGCAGGTCTAGCTGAAGAGGAGTTACTGGGACAGGTTGTTTGTGGCACTTAGTACAGCCACCGGGGGGGGGGTGGCTAATCAGTGCAGGGCACGTTCCAGTAGGCCTTGCCTGTGCTGCTTGGTGGTGTGATGTTTAGTGCATGGTTCAGGTAGGCAAGATGTAGTCAGGAGATTGTTATGTGTGGAGCTGAGATGAATATAGGAGAGAGGAGAGAGTAACGGGAGCCAAAAACATACAAACAAAAAAGAGTGCTGGGGGAGCTTGCTGTTGGAGTGGAGAGATGAGAGACTATGAAATGGAGAAAAACAAAAAGGGGAAGTAGAAGAAAAAAAAGAAAAGAAGGAAAGATAAAAATCAGAAAGGAAAAAGAACAGCAAAGCTCCCAGGGATCCCACGGGTGCAGCTATGAGGTCTGGGGAAGTTGTTCTCAGCTGTTGCAGTATATCCTGGCTAGAAGGTGTAGAGGTATTCCATGACAGGTATTCAGGGAACAGAAAGAGAAGGAAGATATAGAAAGACGAGAAACTGAGTAAAGAAGAAAGACATAATGGGAAAAAAAGGGAAAAGAAAACAAAACAAATTAAAAAAAAAGATCAAGAAAAGCCCTCAAAAAGATCTGGGAAAAAAAAGAAAAAAAAAAACACAAAAAAGACATGCCCTCAGTGATCCCTCGGGTGTCCATGCAAGCCAATGGGGTAGCCTCCAAGCTGCCCAGCACCGCCTGGCCAGAACGGGCTCCCAACTCAAGAAAAGGAAAAGAAAACACACAAACAATTCAAAACAAACAAATAAACAAAAGCCCTGGGATCCCAACAGCGTGGCAGCCCGGACTGGGAAGTAGCTCCAAACTCGAGTGGAGCTCTGCAACCCCTCAGGAAGGAGCAAAAATGGCACACAGAGACAGGTATTTGAGCGAAAGGAGGGGGAGGTGATGAGAGGTAAGGAAGAAATCAAAAGAAGTGGAAAAAAAGGAACAATAAATGACACTCAGAGTGCCAGCAAGTGCAGGCGGGTGGAATCCAAGCAGATGGTGCTTCTCGGACAAGAGACTGTGGCCGCAGGAAGCAGAGGAGGCTGAGTTGGGGTGAAGAAGCGTGGTGGGTGGGGAAGCATATATCGCAAATTATTGGAGCTCCGCAGCCCCTCAGGAAGAAGCAAAGATGGCGTACGGAACCAGGTATTTGACTGAAAGGAAGGGGAGGTGGTGAGAGGTAAGGAAGAAATCAAAAGAAGCAGAAAAAAGCAACACCAGCGGCCAACAAATGGCACTTAGGGAGCTGGCCCTTGTGGGCAGGTGGAATCCAAGCAGCTGGTGCTTCCAGGACAAGAGACTGTGGCCACGGGAAGCAGAGGAAGCTGAGTGGGGGTGAAGAAGGGTGGGGGGTGGGTAAGTGTATATTGTAAATTACCAGTTGTTCTGTCTCCAGCTGGAAGTTCCGTGAAGCTGCTTTCTCATACCCCCTATTTGCTTGTCTTTGATAGGAGTCCAAGATGGTGGATCCGCACTGCGTTAGCTGATTGGGGACCTCTGCATGAATGTCTCCTCCCTCTCCGTTCTCTGTCAGTTTTCTCACTCCATTGGTGCTTGACTGAGTTCTTTATCTCTTCATTTGATGTTTAGGGTTTCATGATTGCTGTTTTCTCTGTTTGGCTTAGTTTTTCGGATCTTTGCTGTGGAGGGTCAGTATGGTGCTATTGCCTAGAGTGCCATTTTGCTGGAAGTCCAATACTCTTAATTTTTATTGAGACAGAATAAAAGACAGAGTCTGAATTCTTGCACAGAATGTGATAAACTTATTTGAACCTAATGAAATCCCACTTTATATTTGTAATACAATATTTTGTTTTAGTATTTTTTTCCCCAAAATGATGCACAAAAACCACATTAGTAAATACTTTTTATTACATATGAAACTTGTGTAAATTGCTCTTCAGATTTGCTTGGGGAAATTTGCAGAACATGTCTAGAGTTTGTTAACAATTGGTCGATTTTTTTTAGTTTTTCCATCCTTGCTGTCCCCACCTGAGGACACAAATCTCTTATAAGAAAATGCTGCAGACTTGTCCATGATACAAATTACATTATGACACTGAAACTGTAAGAAATGCCACATTTCTTCATTTTCTAAATCAAAACAAATCTATTTCCAGGATTACAAGCACTATGATAAGCAAATAGTCTAATATTATTCATTTCTTTTGGATTTTTCACTTTGGTTTGTGGCAGGATCCAGGGATTTTAGCAATTCTGTATAATTAGAGAGAAAGTTCTGTTTGTGAAACCCTTGTGGTTGCTCCCAAGGATGCTTCTTCCCCAGGCCTAGGAAACTTATTAAAGGAGGGCACTTTCTCAGGTGACTCATTCCTCTTGAGCCAGGTCAGCCACGGGAACTGATACAGCGCCAGAACTGATTCCAATACCACAGAGCTTATTAACCAGCTAACATAGACACCAATACAACCAATCATGCATTTAAGGTTCTATCACCTCCAGGGTTCTGGTTGACTTGAGAGCAGATCACGGTCCTTTAAGAAACTCCTCAGCTCTAATTCCAAGGATATTAAAATGCCTGATCTTTGAACACTTTTCATTACTCTTCCCCACTCATTTCAAACACAAGGAGCAAACCCCTCTCCACCTGTACTACTCGGTCCATTTGGCTCAAAGCCTTGTGAAACTACTCCTCCCCTGGAGGTAGTAGGAAGTCAGAACATCAGGAAACAAAAACCTGAATAAACTCTTGACAAGGCAATAAAAAACATTTCTAATTAATTCTTGAGAAGTCATCAGAAAAACTTTTTTTTTAAATAGATGATTAGAAAGGAGCTCTCCAATCTCCTAACAAAGTTCAATACTTTTGTGTTTGCTCCACATCCTCCTTTCCACTTCTCTTCTTTTTTTCTTGTGTATTTAAACTTCCTTATACACACAGGGGAACTTAAAGGAAATAATTTCTCAGATTCCACATCATGCTTTAGGTACCAATTATTCTGTTTTCCTTTTCAGAGCCAACTTCTGTATATAGTTATCTCTATGTGCTTCTCTCACTTCAACTCTTAGTCCTTATTTGTCTTCCCTCTGTCTTCTACCAAACCCATACCACCAAATTCTTCCTCACTAATGTCAGTCACTCATTCAAATGACATCACTTCTTTCATAATATTTGATTTCTCGGCAGAATTCAATACTGTTAAACTTCTATGTTATCTTTTCAAATATTTTTACTCTTTGTTCATTTTTACATGCTCTCTTTAAATTTTTGCAATAGCTTGACTACTGTTTCTTATTACTCTGTGTGAATTAATACTCTTTTACTTGGATCTTAAATGTTGGCATTCTGGAAGACATAACCTTAGGCCTCTTTCCCATTTTACCTCATTTTTTTTTTTTTAAACTGTTTTCATTTTAATGATCTGAGTTAGTAATAAAAAAATACACAAAATTGTCTTTCACATTTCCATACATTGCATTATAGACCACTTGAAACTCTGGGCTATAGATGCAGAAAAAATGTGGAACGCTTCATGAATTTGCATGTCATCCTTGCACAGGGGCCATGCTAATCTTCTCTGCATCGTTCCAATTTTAGTATATGTGCTGCTGAAGCGAACACTTACAGCATTCTTAATCACAGGTTCAATTACTTCTTACATGTAGATGACTCAGAAGTTTATATATCTATCCCATACTTCTATTCTGAGCTCTATAAACTCCATATAAATATAGTCAAGTATTTCTCTCTTCCCTCTTTTCTCTCCCTTTCCCTTACTCTCTCCTTTTTCCTCTCTCTCTCTCCTATTCTCTTGCTCTCTCTCACCTTGCTGTGAACTGATCCAAGACAATTTGCTGCTCAACAATCACCAGATTCTTTTGGAAAAATCAGCAGGATCTGTTGATTATATATAGATGGAGGATTTATATACAATGATACCACAACTTTGTTGCAAGGTAGTACATAGAAATGAGAGCAAATCTCAAACCAAATTCTGCCAATTATGCAAACTATTAATAGCAATTAGACATAAAAAGTGTCATGCAGTTCTATCCTCAGGTGCTCAGATATTCACCTTGGATTTCAGGCAGACAACAATTTTTTTTTATGGCAGAAACAGTCACTGTGTCCTTGACAAAGTGATAAGATACAGGTCAAACAGATCACAAGACCTTGAGACTGGATGCCAAGGTAATGGCTGCTGGGCTTGACCAATTATTATATTTTGTTCATGTAAGAACTGTGGAGACTTTTTAGAAAATTCTGAATATAACTCACTTCACCAATGCAAAATATTTCCAACATTACTGCTGATAATTAAGAAACCATCTGGTGTAGATTCTGATCTTGATATGAAGTACTTAAGCAATCCTCTGGAGAGTGTGGACTCTTGATTAAGGTACATCAATTTCACACTCTATACTGAAGTGATTTGAAGCAAATGACCACAGAGTCTAAATAAAACAAATCTATTCATAAACCTCAAATGCACTTCCCACTGAAAATATTTATATCAAAAATTCATGATGTATCTCCGTGAAACTTGTTTTTTCATATCTTCTAACCTCACAGAACATCATAAAACATCTATTTTTTGACCCTTTCCTTCTATATTAAGAAAAAAAAAAAACACCACTGCTAGTGTGTCCATTCCAACTCATAGCAACTCTACAGGGTAGAGTAGAACTGCCCCATAGGGTTTCCAAGGAGCAACTGGTGGATTCTAACTGCCAAACTTTTTAGTTAGCCGACAAGCTCTTAACCAGTGTACCACCATACTGGATCAATTTTACTTTATAAAAATCTCTGAATTCTCTTAATTACCCAGAATCTCTGCCACAAACTTTCTAGTCCTAAATCAAATTAAAAAAACAAAAAACCTTGTCGTCCAGTCGATTCTGACTCATAGAAACCTATAGGACAGAGTAGAACTGTCCATAGGTTTTCCAATGAGTTGCTGCTGGATTTGTACTGTCGACTTTTTGGTTAGCAGCTGAGCTCTTAACCACTACACCACCAGCGGACCTGTCTACCGTCATGTTTCACCTGGCAAACATTCTCCTGCACCTACCATTGTTACCTTCTGGATTATTCCCCACAATACTGGTTTTAAACAATAGCTTCCCTTTGCTATTAGGATAAAGATCAAAGACAATGGAGAATCTACTTCCTCAGAAGAGTATTCCTTGAATCCCTCAGGTTAGGTCAGATGCTACTAGTTTTTAAGGTACCTTCTGTCTTTCCCACATAAGCAGTATTAAAACAACTGTCACTTATTATCACCTATGTGCCCATCACGCAAATCTTTGCTTCTCCAATGGAAGCACAGCAAATTGTCTGTTTTTCCTTAACATTGTATCTCCAATGAATAGTATAGTGCTTGCTGTTGAAAAATAGGCCTCATAATACGTTTACTGACTGGATAAATTAAAGGATCTGCTTAAGGCTTTTTTTTTCCCTCCCCCTTCTTAACCCAGTGTCTTTCCACTTTAACTGAATCATTTGTAAAGAGACACAAACAGAGGCTCCACTCCTGAAGAATAGCACCCAAGAACAAGTTTTTTTTCTTTTTTTTAACTTGCTCAAAGATGATGTGTATGTAGTCAGGGTGGAAAATTATTGAAGTTTTTCTGAATTTCTAGATTGAGTCATTTTTCCAGTTTTTACATTTGTAGGGCCCCATAATAGTGACTCTGTTCATCATAGCAGCCAACTCCATGTCTATATTAAATCATATATTGCATTATTCAATCATCTTATAATACTATGATGTTAGACGTTATTATTATCCTTATTTTAAAGATTAAGAAACAAGAGCTTAAAATAGTTAAGTAATTTTACCCAAAATCAGTGAGATTATGGCAGCAATGGAATGCTCAACTAGACTATTTTGCTTATAGATAATAACGGAGCATTGTCTAATATAGTGGCAGATAGATTATACAGGAATCAAATTGACTATCTCTACTATATCTGTGGAAAAAGATGATGGAGAAGTTCAATATCATCAGTCAAGACAAAGCCAGTGGTATTTGTATTTTAATTGGGATATTTGATATTTCATCTTAATTCTTCCTAAGGAAGACTGCACAGTTATTTCTCAAACTTTTCACAAAGTTTGGGTGAGGTTATTTTGATAAAGCTGTTTGTTCTGTTTTTACATGTAAATTATATATTTCATGTAAAAATTCCTTAAGGCCTTAACATACTTCTGTGACATCTTATTTCTCAAGAGAACTCTTAATTAAGTAAAATTTTCACTAGAGATGTTTTAGAATTTATCTAGTATCAAGTTTTCTGATAAATTTTCTATGATTTTAAGGTTCATTATAAAATTCACTTTCGTAACTTTAAAAATAAAGTAAATGTTAATCATCTTAAATAAAAACAATTATCACATATAATATCTTTTAACCATGGAAAATTCAAGCCACATAAAAGAGCATAAAGTAGAAGAAACGTGAAGATTTGGAGTGAAGTATCTGGAACGGAGAAAAATAGTCCATGCTTAGATCACAACCTCTTATTTAGTGGTGTATATGTAGTAAACAAGGAAACTCTGGTTGTGTAGTGGTTGAGAACTATGTCTGCTAACAAAAAGGTCAGCAATTCAAATCCATCAGGTGCTCCTTGGAAACTCTATGAGTCAGTTCTACTCTGTCCTATAGGGTCACTATGAGTTGGAATAGACTCAACGGCAATGGGTTTTTTGGTTTTTATGTAGTAAACAAAGGAGCCCTGGTGGCACAGAGGTTAAGCACTAGGCTGCTAACCAAAAAGTAGGCAGTTCAAACTCACTAGCACTCTGTGGGAGAAAGATGTGACAACCTGGTTCTGTAAAGATTACAGCCTTGAAAATTCTATGGAGCAGTTTTACTCTTTCCTGTAGGGTTGCTATGAGTTGAAATTGACTCGAGGACAACAAGTTTGGTTTTGGTTTATATAGTAAACTATTTCCCCTGAAAAAATAAACATTGAAGAGTAAATAGTTTTACTTAAGTTTCCCTACCTGAGGGGCCCTGGTGGAGCAATAGTTAAGAACTTGCCTGCTAACAAAATGGTTGGCAGTTCGAATTCACCAGCCACTACTTGGAAACCCTATGGGACAGTTCTACTTTGCTCCTATAGGGTCTCTATGAGTCAGAATCAACTCTAGGGCACATAACAACAACAACAACACCTATCTGTGGCCTTGAGAAAATCATATCGACAAAAGACCTATCAATCAGTCCGTAGCTCTCAGAGGACTTAATATCCCTGCAGTTAAGCACCTATATTACCTGAGTAATGGATGTTTGCACAACTTAGAAAGAAGCTAGTAATATGTTGGATGGATTTTTATATATCAAGATGTTTTATTTCAAATGACTTAAAAAAAAGAACAGTTAAGGGCTCTCTGAAATTTAATTTAAATAACCCTACAATGATCTAATTAAAAAATAAAAATAAATAGTGCTGAAGTGCAGTGCATGAAATGTAGTTACTGCTCATTAAATAACAATTGAAAGAATGATTCATGATCCTGAGAATTAAACATGACTTTGGCATATTTGGAATATAACAGAATTATTGACTGTTAAATAAATTAATTAGGCAAAATTTTCATTAATAAGATGAGGTTGTTTAAAATAATTGGCTTGTGGTTGGAGGAAAATAATAGAGTTCCAAGACTTTTCAAAATGTCATTAATAACATGAAACTTAAAACAATAAAATGTTTTAAGTATATGCCTTTGGCATTGAAAACAGTGGGCTTAAGGCCAAACGAGCTGCCCATCAGGAATGATTAACTTAGATACCAGGCGGATTGGAGATTCAAGTTGAAAGGTAATCAAACTATATAATCAATACATTCTGAAAAGACAGATAACCCAACTTAGTCACAACTTGGTCCCAAACGTAAATATCTTGTCCATTCAGTATCCATCTTCCCTAGGGTGCAGAGATTAAAAAAACTGAAATAATAAAGATTACATATTCTAGTTTATTGTGAAAATTCCCAAAAAATTCTTTTTCCTGAATCATATCATTTTTTTTTTCTGCAAAGAAAATATACTCTGTTGGTAAATGGATAAGTGGAGAAGTAGTTATGTAGATTGGAAGAGACACAGATAGGTAGATGGTGTCTTAGCCATCTAGTGCTACTATAACAGAAATACCACAAGTGGATAGCTTTAACAAAGAGAAATTCATTCTCTCACAGTCTAGTAGTCTAGAAAACCAAATTTAGGGTGTCAGCTCCAGGGGAAGGCTTTATCCCCCTGTCGGCTCTGAGGAAGGTCCTTGTCATCAATCTTCCAGGGACTAGGAGCTTCTCGGTGCAGGGACCCCAGGGCCAAAGGATACACTCTTCTCCTGGTACTATTTTCTTGATAGTATGAGGTCCCCACATCTCTCTACTCGCTTCTCTCTTTTATATCTCAAAAGAAATTGACTTAAAACACAATCAAATCTTGTAAATTGAGTCCTGCTTCATTAACACAACTGCGTCTAATCCTGCCTCATTAACATCTTAGAGGTAGGATTTAGGACACATAGGACAATCACATCAAATGACAAAATAGTGGACAATCACACAATACTGGGTGTCTTAGGCTGGGTTCTCCAGAGAAGCAAGACCAGTAAAGAGTATAAATACATATATAGAGAGATTTATATCAAGGAAACAGCTCACGCGTTTGTGGAATCTCGAACGTTCCAAGTCTGTGTATCAGGGTAGACGCCCCTCCCAATTCATGGAGCCGCAGAAGCTGACAAGCCCAAGATCGGCAGGTCAGAGATCAGGGCTCCTGCCCACAGCCTGTGAGGATTGATGAATTCCAAGATTGGCAAATAAGCTGACAGCTCAAGTCCCAAGAACAGGGGGTGAGATGACAGGAAGCAGCCACAGGATCCAGAGAGAAAAAACAGCCAGAACATCTGCTTATATTCAGATTCAGGCCACACCCCCAAGGAAACTCACTTTTATCTGATTGGCTACTCACAGTATATTCAGTCATGGGAGTGATCACATATAAACACTGAGAACCATGGCCCAGCCAAGTTGACACACAATCTTAACCATCACACTGGGAATCATGGCCTAGCCAAGTTGCACACATTATTGGGAGACACAATTCAACCGTTTCAGGAGGTAGCTTATAATCAGGAAACAATGTTACTGAAGGAAGAGGTCCAAGCTGGACTGAAAGCTTTGGTAAAGAAACAAAGCTCCAAGAATGGGCCAATACCAATTGAGATGTTTCAACAAATGGATACAGCACTGAAAATGCTCACTCATCTATGCCAAAAAATTTGGAAGGCAGCTACTTGGCCAACCTACTGGATAAGAACCATATTTATGCCTATTCAAAAGAAAAGTGATCCAACAGGATGTAGAAAATATCAAACAATATCATTAATATCACATTAATTTCAGCAAGTAAAATTTTGCTGAAAAAGATTCAAAAGCGGTTGCAACCGTACATCAACAGGGAATTGTCAGAAATTCAAGCTGGATTCAAAAGAGGATGTGGAACCAGGGATATCATTGCTTATGTCATATGGCTCATAACTGAAAGCAGAGCATACCAGAAAGATGTTTACCTGTGTTTTATTGACTATGCAAAGACATTAGACTGTGTGAATCATAATAAATTATAGATAACATTGTGAAGAATGGAAATTCCAGAACACTTAACTGTGCTCATGAGGAATCTGTACATAGATCAAGAAGCAATTGTTCAGACAGAACAAGGGGATACTGCATGGTTTAAAGTCAAGGAAAGTGTGCATCAGTGTCGTACTCTTTCACGATAGCTATTCAATCTGTATGCTGAGCAAATAATCCGAGAAGCTGGACTCTACAAAGAAAAAGGGAGCAGCAGAATTGGAGGAAGACTCATTAACAACCTTCATTATGCAGATGACACAACCTTGCTTGCTTAAAGTGAAGAGAACTTGAAGCACTTATTGATGAAGATCAAAGACCACAGCCTTCAATATGAATTACACTTCAACATAAAGAAAACAAAATCCTCACAACTGGACCAATAAGCACTGTCATGATAAACAGAGAAAAGATCGAAATCATCAAGGATTTCATTTTACTCAGATCCACAATCAACACCCATAGAAGCAGCAGTCAAGTAATCAAACCACGCATTGCATTGGGCAAATCTGCTGCAAAAGACCTCTTTAAAATGTTAAAAAGTAAAGACATCACCTTGAAGACTAAGGGGCGCCTGACCCAAGCCATGGTGTTTTCAATCGTCTGGTATGCATGTGAAAGCTGAGCAATGAATAAGGAAGACCAAAGAAGAAATGATGCCTTTAAATTACGGTATTGGTGAAGAATATTGAATATACCATGGACTGCCAAAAGAAAGAAAAGATCTGTGTTGGAAGAAATACAACCAGAATGCTCCTTAGAAGCAAGGACGGTGAGACTATGTCTCCCATATTTTGGACAGGTTATCAGGAGGGATCAGTCCCTGGAGAAGGACATCATGCTTGGTAAAGTAGGAAAAAAAAATATGCATCACCATCATGTCAATTCTGACTCATAGCGACCCTATAGGACAGGGTAGAACTACCCCATAGAGCTTCCAGGGAGTGCCTGGTGGGTTTGAACTGACGAGCTTTTGGTTAGCAGCCAAACTCTTAACCACTATGCCAATGTAAAGTAGAGGGTCATAGAAAAAGAGAAAGACCCTCAGGGAGATGGATTGCCACAGTAGATACAACAGTGGGCTCAAGCATAACAATTGTGAGGATGGCTCAGGACTGGGCAGTGTTTCATTCTGTTGTACATAGGGTTGCTATAAGTTGGAATTGACTTGATGGCACCTAACAACAACAACTCAATCCATAACAGATGGGCAGATCATAAAATCAATTATCCCTCTGTAACATCCTCAATAAGTTTAGGACATATCATTGTTGTTGCTTGTCATTGAGTAAATTTTAATTCATAGTTACCCCGTGTTGCATGGTAGAACTACCCCACAGGGTTTTCTTGGCTGTAATCTTTACAGAAGGTGATTGCCAAGTCTTTCTCCCTTAGAATCACTGTGAGGTTTGAACAGCTAAACTTTCGATTAGCAGCCAAGTACTTAACCATTTCCTTCACCAAATGGACATTATCTAGGGTGCTGAAAATATAATTTTTGCTGATAATAATCAACAAACCATGTTTGCTCCTCTATAGAACAAGTCACTTCAACAAAATTCAGAGGAATTATTAGTCCAATTAGCATTAAGGAGGATAATTGAAATATTATGAGGTAAAATTTAATACATTTGAATCTCAATCTTATATCAGCAATCATTTTAATGTACTAGATACATACATATATATGGCTATAAGTGATACTCCTATTGTTGTTGTTAGGTGCCATCTAATCAGTTGCAACTCATAGTGACCCTATGTCCAACAGAATTAAACACTGCCTGGTCCTTTACCATCCTCGCAAGTGTTGTTATGCTCCAGTCCATTGTTGCAGCCACTGTGACAATCCATGTTGTTGAGTGTTTTCCTCTTTTTCACTGACCCTCTACTTTACCAATCATGATGTCCTTCTCCAGGGACTGATCTCTCCTGATAACATGTCCAAAGTATGTGAGAGATAGTCTTGCCATCCTTGCTTCTAAAGAGCATTCTAGTTGCACTTCTTCCAAGACAGAATTTTTCTTTCTTTTGGCAGTCCGTGATATATTCAATATTCTTCACCAACACCACAATTCAAAGGGATCAATTCTTCTTCCGTCTTCTTTATTCATCATCCAGTTTTGACATGCATTTTAGGCAACTGAAAACACCATGGCTTGGGTCAGGCACCCCTTATCCTTCAAGGTAAAATCTTTGCTTTTTAACATTTTAAAGAGATCTTTTGCAGAAGATTTGCCCAGTGCAATGCGTGGTTTGATTACTTGACTGCTGTTTCCATGGGTGTTGGTTGTGGATCCAAGTAAAATGAAATCCTTGATGATTTCAATCTTTTCTCTGTTTATCATGATGATGCTTATTGGTCCAGTTGTGAGGATTTTTGTTTTCTTTATATTGAGGTGTAATCCATACTGAAGGCTGTGATCTTTGATCTTCATCAGTACTTTCAGCAAGCAAAGTTATGTCATCTTCATAATGCAAGTTGTTAATTAGTTTTCCTCAAATCCTGATGCCCTGTTCTTCTTCATATAGTACAGCTTCTCTGATTATTTGCTCAGCATACAAATTGAATAAGTATGGTGAAAGGATACAACCCTGACGCACAACTTTCCTGACTAAACCAGTCAATATCTCCTTGTTGTGTTTGAACAACTGCCTCTTGATCTATGTACAGGTTTATCATGAGCACAATTAAGTGTTCTGGAATTCCCATTCTTGGTAATGTTATCCGTAATTTGTTATGATCCACACAGTCAAATGCCTTTGCATAGTCAATAACACACAGGTGAACATCTTTCTGGTATTCTCTGCTTTCAGCCAGGATTCATTGAACGTCAGCAAGGATATCCCTCGTTCCACGTCCTCTTCTGAATACAGCATGAGTTTCTTGCACTTCTCTGGTGATACACTGCTGCATATGCTTTTGAATGATCTTCAGAAGAATTTTACTTGCATGTGATATTCATCATATCTTTCGATAGTTTCCGCATTCAGTTGGATCATCTTTCTTGGGAGTAGGCATTAATATGGATTTCTTCCAGTCAGTTGACTAGGTAGCTGTCTTCCAAATTTCTTGGCATAGATTAGTGAGCACTTCCAGTGTTGCATCAGTTTGTTGAAACTTCTCAGTTACTATTCCATCAATTCCTAGAGCCTTGTTTTTCGCCAATGCCTTCAGTGCAGGTTGGACTTCTTCCTTCAATATCACTGGTTCCTGATCATATGCTTCCTCCTGAAATGGTTGATACTCCTGGGTCTAGATAAAATTCGAAAGGTTATACTGTACTCTTACTTTAGTATCCATATTATACACTGGTATAAATGGATATTCAAACTGATATAAATTATGATCTACAGGTACGATACTATTTTTTTTATATTTTATTGTACTTCAGGTGAAGGCTTACAGAACAAGTAGTTTCTCATGAAACAGTAGTACACATGTTGTTTTATGACATTGGTTAACAACCCCACAACATATTAACCCTCTAACCTCTCAACCTTCTCT